>NC_091756.1:4628506-4776006 GCF_043380555.1 Nothobranchius furzeri
TCCGTGCCTGCAGGATGAAGCCACTGGTCATTTCTTTACCTTTCCTGCCGAGAAAAAGCCCGACACATTGCCAGTAAACAGGACAACCAGTACCAACAGTCTTGTCATTGAAGATCTTGGGGTATCCTCTATTGGGGTATTTCCCTCTCAGCTGCCAAACATCAAAGAAGGGTTTCCAGTCAATGAAGTCCTGCAGACTCTTCAGATCATAGCTGTCAAACACACGGGTGCCCAGGAACTGAGGACGCTCTGCAACAATACGAGTTAGCATAAACCTGACACACTTCCTGTTTCATACAGCAGTGTGTGGGTAACAGGAAGTGACCCGTACAAACTCACCAGGCTTAGGCTGAGAGAACCAGTCAATCTGCAAAGCCTTCTTTCTGGCTTCCACAAGCGACAGATACCGACGGTCCTGCAGAAACAGGAAGAGAGCTTCAACTCTGTATGAAACTCTGCAGACTGAACATGAAAATAGTCTCCTACACCATCTCCTGCATTAGCCTCTGATAGAAAACAGACGGTGAGACTCTAGGATTAGAAAAGCCTGACAGTTCTACGTCACCCTGTCACTAACATTCATGGACTCACCCATCTCAACTCGGGAAGGAGGAGGTTGTTGGTTTAGCGCCCAGGAAACAGCAGAGTGCATCTTTGCTGGTGAATGCTAACATTAGCATTAGCAACTCCACCACACAGCAGAACTCCTCTAAGCTTGTGTTTTTGTGGAGATAAAACATCAATGTTGCAAAGCAAACAGAGCCAGGGGCAGAGTCGCATTGCTGCTAGCCAATCAGAGGCAACGCTACACATCCTGCCTTCTGATGTGGCTCGGTTCTAGTTCCACAATGTCGTGCACCAGCGCTTTGTTTCCCCAGAGTAAGAGTTACAAGGCACTCATTCCAACTTGAGACCTTTACAAATGTAGTGATGAAATGAGAGAACCGCATCTTTAAAGGTGGTTTTTGACGAGCACCACTCAACCTAAAACAGCTCTGTGCAGCGTAGATGGAGTCAGCCCATGTGAGTGGAGTTGTGCTCCCATGACAGCCCCACGACCAGGGAGTTTGGGCCCCATGAGCAGTTATCACACTGGCATATCACCAAAAGCCACAAGTGAGGACATCAGTTTGTTCTCAAAGCATCAGCGACGATAAACCCGAGTGTTGCTTTAAGATGCTGCATGGGGACATTTAGTAATCAACCATATGTGAGTGTAGATCTGTTTGAGGTCTAGAAATGGGACGACATGCGCGCCGACAGCGAGCTGCGCAGAGCTCAGTGTCCACGCTAAGATATTCTGATGGGAGTCTTGTCTTGACTGATGTAGCTACGTCCAGGATGTGTGTAACGATTAAAATGTCTGCGCGTCTGCAGCCTTGAGGTTTCACCGTCACAATCAACAGCCACATACGGGAAATATCCGGTCACTACAAACCCCGTCATTTAACGGTTGTGTGTGTTGTGAAGATTGTTGTCAAGACAAACGAGTACATTTGATTTACACCAGAGCCATGCGCCGCTATCTCCATCGCTGTAAACGAGGGGGAAAACACAACGACCGGATTCTTTTATTACCTTTTCAACATTGTTTAATGTAAAGTTTCACTGAGTAACAAGTCAAAAAGTTTTATTAACAGGTGTGCACATAAGTGGTCCGCAGGTGCGCGTGTGCTGTCAAAATAAACAAAGCGCACCTGAAAAAAAGCTGCAGCACGCATTTGCGCACCTAAGATTTTGTGGAGGAAGGAAACATTTCTGGAGCATTTTAAAGATGTCCAAGAAGCAAGCTCCATGAAGTTATTATTTTGGTGTTCCTCCGCCTCCAAAAAACCGTCTGACTGAGTCGGAACCGCAAAAGAAAAGAGTATTCGCGGAGAAGTGGCTGCAGGAGGTCGGCTGGATGCAAACAAACGATGAACGCACAGAGATGTGGTGCAGATACGCCGTGAAAATCCCGCCCTGGCAGACAAAAGCAGCGCCTTTTACGTAGGCACTGAAGACTTCAATCATCCAGCGTCTGATAAACATGCTAACAGCAGAGAACATCAGAAAGTTGTCCTCTGCTGCGTGTGAACTGGATGAAGCCAGTCAGGATAGTGAGGAGGATGATGATGATGAGGATGAGAGTCTGTAGAAATAAAAACGGCATTTATGCCATTTTAAAAACTTCAGTGCTCTGAAATAGTAATTTTGTTAAGGGCTTTAAAATTCATTTTATTTGATTTTTGTCATCACAAAAGCAGCTGTTTACACGTTGTGTTCTACATTCAGACAATTCAGTCATGCTGTTTGAAAATTAGAAGGTTTAAGTTTAGATATGTACCTGTTGTACTTGTTTTCAGTCAAAATTAAAACGCGTTGCTCTGTTTTGTTCCTATTGTGAGTTGGGTTAAGAATTAAGTGCATTAAAAAACGTGAGGACCAAGCAAGAACCATAGGTTCTCCCCGGAGTACCAACCCAAAAATATTATGTGCACCCGTTTATTAACTATCTTCCGTTGAGAGATAACTTTGAGGTACATGAGCGGCCGGTACTGGTTGCTGTCACCTGTTGTGATCGGTTAAAGCAGCTCTCGGCCGTTTTAGGATGGGCCCAAGTGCAAGTGGGTGGGCCCGGGCCCGGCAGGCCCACTCACAACGCCGCGGCCGCTGTGTTTTCTTTACTGTGGGAAACGGGCAACACTGGCTCTTTGATGGGAAAAGGTTTCCGACCCCTGCCCTACACCATGATGGTGAGCAATTTTGTTTTAAAGTCAAGTCATCTTTCAACTTACAACTGGCCCCCATAAACGCGCTCTCATTCACCTGTGTATGGAGGTCAAAGGACACTAAGCTGACCAAGCCAGTTTTCAGTTCCAATAATACATTAGTAAAGTTTTGGAAGTTACGCACCTGCCAAATTTTGTTTAAACGCTGTTTTATTGCACCGTCTGTAAATTCTAGACACGTTGTTTAACTTCTCAGATATCACCACGTGTGTCTCGTATTTGATACATTTAACTGGAAATCTTTACCGTAACAACCACTTGTTCATACAGCGTGATCACGGTGATCAACAAAGCTGGCCTAAGATGGGCCTATCTTTGATCTGAAGGGTTGTTTGCATGCTTAAGGCTGGTTGCAGAGTAGAGGCATCTTTGGACCACCAGACTGACCTCAAAGCCAGTCGCTACATGGTCTACTCAGAACCTCTACATGGTGTAGTCAGAACCTCTACATGGTGTAGTCAGAACCTCTACATGGTGTAGTCAGAACCTCTACATGGTCTACTCAGAACCTCTACATGGTCTACTCAGAACCTCTACATGGTCTACTCAGAACCTCTACATGGTGTACTCAGAACCTCTACATGGTGTACTCAGAACCTTTACATGGTGTAGTCAGAACCTCTACATGGTGTAGTCAGAACCTCTACATGGTCTACTCACAACCTCTACATGGTCTACTCAGAACCTCTACATGGTGTAGTCAGAACCTCTACATGGTGTAGTCAGAACCTCTACATGGTCTACTCAGAACCTCTACATGGTCTACTCAGAACCTCTACATGGTCTACTCAGAACCTCTACATGGTCTACTCAGAACCTCTACATGGTCTACTCAGAACCTTTACATGGTGTAGTCAGAACCTCTACATGGTGTAGTCAGAACCTCTACATGGTCTACTCACAACCTCTACATGGTGTAGTCAGAACCTCTACATGGTCTACTCAGAACCTCTACATGGTCTACTCAGAACCTCTACATGGTGTACTCAGAACCTTTACATGGTGTAGTCAGAACCTCTACATGGTGTAGTCAGAACCTCTACATGGTCTACTCAGAACCTCTACATGGTGTAGTCGGATTCCAACAATCTTACCTTCAGGGAGTCATAGTGGTCCTGCCGGACCTCCTCATACTCCTCCTTCACATCCTCAAAGTACTCCTCCCTCGCTGCCTCATCCAGAAGCTGTGAGCACTGAACACATTGAGAACAACACACATAGAGCTCAAGAAGCTGGAAAGGTGATGTAGAAATAGGTCAAGTCTGACTGACCACACGAGATGGGAATGGTAAAAGTTCCATTAGTCATCATCACATATCGGTGAAACGACATCTCTTCATTGACCCATTCCCATGGGGAGCGGTACGCTACAGCAGTGGCTGTGCTCAGGAACTATGTGGTTTAACCCCCTAATCCAACCCCTTAAAGCAGGGTGTCAAGCAGGGAGGCATCAGGTCACAATTTTAGTCTTTGGTATGACCCGACTGAGATTTGAACCCCAATCTTCCAGTCTCAGGGCAGGCACTCGCACCACTAGGCCACTGAAAAGGAAGAGACAGAAGCCGAATGGGGGGGGGGGGGGGGGGGGCACAAATATGGCCTAACTTAAAGAACTAAACCATTAAAATAAAGGGTTCAAAAGAGCCTGAATGTCATGATGTGGTATGGTGTTGATTATAGGCGACAACACTGGCACAAAAGGGGTACCGAGGAACTGCTGGTAAGAGTAGACGGATTCAGATCATTTTCAGTCTCAACTACAGGTGCTGGTCATAAAATTAGAATATTATGATAAAGTTGATTCATTTAAGTAATTCCATTCAAATAATTGACACTTGTATATTAGATTCATTCATTACACACAGACTGATATATTTCTAAGGTTTGCTTCTCTAATTTTGATGATTATAACTGACAACTAATGAAAACTCCAAACTCAGTACACCCCTCAATGGGCTGCCACCTTACCGTGGTGGAGGGGGGTGAGTGTCCCAATGATGCGCCCGTGGAGAATGAGCTGATCTGGAAGGCCAGGGCTCCCGGTCGCAGCGTTCTGGCCCTGCTTGTAATTTAACAGTCCCGGTCCATATTAGAGCTCACATTTGGCCTAGAGACGAGCCCGCGGGCGGCAACACCCCCCACCCCCACTGCTCTCCCAATGGGGAGGGCCGACTGAGGGCCGATGATCTGTAAAAATGCCAGGGCCGAATTTTGGTCCCAGTCCACCCCTGCAGTGCCATTTTTATTCAAGACTTTTCAGAGTTTTTATCAATCCTGCACAACTCCCCTGAAAGGATCATTTTAGCCGGTGATTTTATCCTTCTGATCCTTTCTCAAAGCAGTTTTTAAACATTCTGAATTACGTGGATTTTAGTCAACATGTCATGCAGCCAACTCACAACAGAGGACACATTTGGACGTGGTCCTCCCCCATGGCCTGTCCACCAACGTGTCCTCTGCTGTTGACTTGGCTGTCTCTGACCACTACTGGGTGTTTTTTTAGCATCACCAGTTTTATCCGGCTGGAACCGTCTGTAGAACTGTAAGGAAGTGTCATCTCCTCCCTGAAGTGGCTGCTGGTTTCCTTGAAGTTTTTAGAAAGGTCCCTCCCACTCCGGTACCTGCCTCTAGTGATTTTATTATAACAGTAGACTGAAATCCGGTCTCGACCGGCTCGCACCACTTAAAATCAAAAATCTATATTTAAAACATGCTTCACTGTGGAGAAATGAAAATCTAAAGAAACTAAAGAGAAACTGCAGGGTCACAGAGTGGAGATGGAGAAATAATGAAATAACTAAATTATCAAATATATACAGACCTACTTAAATCATATAATAACGCAGTGAGAAATTCAAGAAATGCATACCTTTCCAAAATCATTCTAGACCATAAACACAATCCCAGAATACTTTTTTCCACCATAAACAACATTTTAAATCGTACATCCATTTTCATCCACTTATCCGGAGTCGAGTCGTGGGGGCAGTAGCCTACGTCGAGAGGCCCAGGCTTCCCTCTCCCCAGCCACTTGGGCCAGCTCCTCCGGGGGAATCCCAAAGCGTTCCCTAGCCAGGTGAGAGACATAGTCCCTCCACCGTGTCCTGGGTCTACCTTTAGGTCTCCTCCCGGTTGGACGTGCCCGGGAAACCTCACCAGGGAGGCGTCCAGGAGGCATCCTGACCAGATGCCCGAGCCACCTCAACTGGCTCCTCTCGATGTTGAGGAGCAGCGGGTCTACTCTGAGCCCCTCCCGGATGACCGAGCTTTTCACCCTATCTCTAAGGGAGAGCCCAGCCACTGTGGAGAAAACTCATTTCGGCCGCTTGTATCCGCGATCTCGTTCTTTCGGTCACTACCCAAAGCTCATGACCATAGGTGAGGGTAGGAACGTAGATCCACCGGTAAATCAAGAGCTTCGACTTCTGACTCAGCTCTCTCTTCACCACAACAGACCGGTACAACGCCCGCATCACTGCAGATGCAGCACCAATCCACCTATCGATCTCACACTCCAGTTTTCCCTCACTCGTGAACAAAGACCCCGAGATACTTAAACTCCTCCACTTGGGGCAGGACCTCATCCCTGACCCGGAGAAGGCATTCTACCCTTTTCTGAATCAAGACCATGGTCTCAGATTTAGAGGAGCTGATTCTCATCCCAGCTGCTTCACACTCGGCTGCGAACTGTTCCAGCAAAAACCGTACATCCAATTCACTTCAGAAAACCCCCTCAAATGCTCTCTGTGAGGAGTTTGCAGCCCACTTCAGAGGGAAGATAGACACCATCAGAAAGAATATGTTATCCTCCCTAAGTAACAGGGGTTTTAGATAAATCTGAATGTGTGTCTATACCAGAGGAAACTCTGGACAGTTTTGTCCTGGTAGAAACTGAGACTCTTGATAAAGTTTTCTCCTCAGTGAGACCCACCACATGTGTTCTGGGCCCATTTCTAACTTCGCTTTTTAAACAATTCTGTGGATCGTTTAGTGATGAGATTTTAACCCCAGAGATAACGCGACAGGGAAAAAAGGAAGTGAGGGAGTACTGATGAAACCTAAGTGGTTATGGACAATAGCGGAGCTGTACAAAAAATGGCACATAGCATTAGACTCAAAGAATCTCAATGTGAGAATTACAAAAAATGGTTGTGACATGTCTGAATTTGCAATGATTGAAATGAGACAATTGTTCAAACCATCAGGGAAGATCTGCTGTACTAGAATGTGTACCAATTCCCCATTTACAGTGGGGCAAAAAAGTATTTAGTCAGCCACCGATTGTGCAAGTTCTCCCACTTAAAATGATGACAGAGGTCAGTAATTTACATCATAGGTACACTTCAACTGTGAGAGACAGAATGTGAAAAAAAAAATCCATGAATTCACATGGCAGGATTTTTAAAGAATTTATTTGTAAATCAGGGTGGAAAATAAGTATTTGGTCAATAACAAAAATTCATCTCAATACTTTGTAACATAACCTTTGTTGGCAATAACAGAGGTCAAACGATTACTATAGGTCTTTACCAGGTTTGCGCACACAGTAGCTGGTATTTTGGCCCATTCCTCCATGCAGATCTTCTCGAGAGCAGTGATGTTTTGGGGCTGTCGCCGAGCAACACGGACTTTCAACTCCCTCCATAGATTTTCTATGGGGTTGAGGTCTGGAGACTGGCTAGGCCACTCCAGGACTTTCAAATGCTTCATATGGAGCCACTCCTTTGTTGCCCGGGCGGTGTGTTTGGGATCATTGTCGTGTTGGAAGACCCAGTCATGTTTCATCTTCAAAGCTCTCACTGATGGAAGGAGGTTTTGGCTCAGAATCTCACGATACATGGCCCCATTCATTCTGTCCTTAACACGGATCAGTCGTCCTGTCCCCTTAGCAGAAAAACAGCCCCAAAGCATGATGTTCCCACCCCCATGCTTCACAGTAGGTATGGTGTTCTTGGGATGCAACTCAGTATTCTTCTTCCTCCAAACACGACGAGTTGAGTTTATACCAAAAAGTTCTACTTTGGTTTCATCTGACCACATGACATTCTCCCAATCCTCTGCTGTATCATCCATGTGCTCTCTGGCAAACTTCAGACGGGCCTGGACATGCACTGGCTTCAGCAGCAGAACACGTCTGGCACTGCAGGATTTGATTCCCTGCCGTTGTAGTGTGTTACTGATGGTGACCTTTGTTACTGTGGTCCCAGCTCTCTGCAGGTCATTCACCAGGCCCCCCCGTGTGGTTCTGGGATTCTTGCTCACCATTCTCATGATCATTTTGACCCCACGGGATGAGAACTTGCGTGGAGCCCCACATCGAGGGAGATTATCAGTGGTCTTGTATGTCTTCCATTTTCTGATAATTGCTCCCACAGTTGATTTTTTCACACCGAGCTGTTTGCCTATTGTAGATTCACTCTTCCCAGTCTGGTGCAGGTCTACAATTCTATTCCTGGTGTCCTTCAAAAGCTCTTTGGTCTTGGCCATAGTGGAGTTTGGAGTCTGACTGTTTGAGGCTGTGGACAGGTGTCTTTTATACAGATAATGAGTTCAAACAGGTGCCATTAATACAGGTAACGAGTGGAGGACAGAGAAGCTTCTTAAAGAAGACGTTACAGGTCTGTGAGAGCCAGAGATTTTCCTTGTTTGAAGTGACCAAATACTTCTTTTCCACCCTGATTTACAAATAAATTCTTTAAAAATCCTGCCATGTGAATTCATGGATTTTTTTCACATTCTGTCTCTCACAGTTGAAGTGTACCTATGATGAAAATTACTGACCTCTGTCATCATTTTAAGTGGGAGAACTTGCACAATACTTTTGACTAAATACTTTTTTGCCCCACTGTGTGTGATCTCTGGTTTCATGGCGTATTTTGTTGTGTTATTGTTTTGACTGTATATGTTACTTGCTTAAAAAATCAATAAAGAATAAATAACAAAAAAACAAAAGAAGAGTTCTTACCACCACCACACTCCTGGAGGCATCCAGAACATGGATAACAGGAGAGCTGTAGCGTGGTGCGATCTTCACTGCAGTATGTGTCCTACCAGGCACACGAACAAACAAATACACAAGCTCTCAACACTAATCACTGTGTTTTTCTATCGTTTACGGAGAGTAGATGTGTTACTTGGATGTTGTGGCTCCTCCAATCAGCAACGGTGTTGTCATTCCAAGCCTCTCCATTTCTTTGGCCACATGAATCATCTCATCCAGGGATGGAGTGATGAGGCCTGACAAGCCGATGACATCTGACCACCAAACACAAATGAGGAAATTAAAACCCGTCTGCATATTTTAAAATGCTGCAGAGAGAATTTGGTTGGTGTAAATCTTCAATGGCCCAACAAAAATGGAAGTCAAATCATTATTTACAGATCTACAGCGTGGACCATTTATATGGATACACCTTAATAAAATAGGAGTGGTTGGTGATATTAACGTCCTGTTTGTGGCACATTAGTAGATGTGAGGGGGCAAAATTTTCAACATGGGTGGTGACCATGGTGGCCATTTTGAAGTTGGCCATCTTGGATCCAACTTTTGGTTTTTCAATAGGAAGAGAGTCATGTGACACTTGAAACTTATTGGGAATTTCACAAGAAAAACAATGGTGCACTTGGTTTGAACGTAACTTTATTCTTTGAGTTATTTACAAGTGTCTTTTTGTTCACAGCCACCCACATGTTGAAGAGGTTGACACGTGAGGAGCAGATCAAAATTGTGTTGATATCTGGTGAACGCAGTAACTGGGTCATTGCAGCAGACTTATGCATGACACCCTTCGAGAACACCCATTTCCCATGCTACAGTTGGCAAACTGCTAGCTAAGTTTTGTGAAACTAGTTCAGTGATGGTTTTGCCAAAATGTAGACGCATGAAAACTGTCACTAATGAAGAAACATCACTGGCTGTCCTAGCTTCATTCAGCAACAGCCCACAGCGTAGCACTCGCCGCACGTCACTGGAGAGTGGCATTAGTTGAACATTCCTTCAGCGCATATTAGCTACTCACAAATGGCACCCTTACAAACTCCAGTTACTGTAGCATCTCAACGAGCATGACCCAGATCGGCACACAGAATTTGCAGAATGGGTGAAACAAAAATCGGAACAGGACCCTCAGTTCACGCTGAGGATTTTGTTCAGTGATGAGAATAACTTATGTGAATGGTGAAGTTAGCAAACAAAACTACCGCTATTGGTGTGACACCGACCCACATTGGATAGATCCATCCAAGACTGTTGGAACAAAACAAGTGATGGTATGGTGTGGTATATGGGGTACAAAGACAGTGGGGCCATTCTTCATCAATGGAAACCTCAAAGCCACTGGATATTTGAAATTACTACTTGATAATGTGTTTCCCTCTTTATGCACTGAAGCTAGCATGTTCCCGAGGTTTTTTCAGCAAGATGGTGCACCACCACATTATGGGTAACAGGTCCGAGCATTCCTAGATGAACAGTTTCCTGGAAAGTGGATTGGTTGTCGTGGGCCAGTTGAATGGCCCCAAGGTCTCCCGATCTGACCCCCTTAGACTTTTATCTTTGGGGTCATCTGAAGGCAATTGTCTACGGTGTGAAGATACGAGATGTGCAGCACCTGAAACCATGGATACTGGAAGCCTGTGCTGGCATTTCTCCTGAGGTGTTGCCATCAGTGTGTGAAGAGTGGGAGCAGAGTTGCATTGACAATCCAACACAATGGGCAGCACATTGAACACATTTTATAAGTGGTCAGAAACTTGTAAATAACTCATGAAAGAATAAAGTTCCATTCAAACCATTGTTTTTCTTGTGAAATTCCCAATAAGTTTCATGTGTCACATGGCCCTCTTCCTACTGATAAAACAAAAGTTGGATCCAAGATTGCCAACTTCAGAATGGCCAGCATGGTCGCCACCCATCTTGAAAAGTTTGCCCCTCACATACACTAATGTGCCACAAAACAGGACGTTAATATCACCAACTATTCCCATTTTATTAAGGTGTATCCATATAAATGGCCCACCCTGTAAATTAACTCAGGATGTTTTTAACAATTACAAGGTTAATAAAAGCAATGGATTAGATGTATATAGCACTTTTCTAGGGATTCAATGCACTTTTGATTATTCATGCACTCACTCAATCACACACTGCGGGTGATGGTAAGCTACTATTGCCACTTACACACTAGCATCGGCTCCTCTCCACTCCACCCCGCCCGCCCCAGCCTGACCGCATTTGTTCCACACTGCCTTAAAAATGCGGACGTGAATGGGCACATTAGCAGTCCGTGGCCTGTGATGTCATGACTGCATCTCCGAGCACATGAGCGGGACAAAAAAGCGGGGAGAAGTATGCAATGTCTCCATTATTAAACAAAAGCAGTCTGAGCAGCCTTGCTTTTGGACACTCTCTGACGCTGATTTTGCAGCCTGCTTTGCCGTGCCTGGCAGCAATGTTTGTGTGTGTTTGTGTGTGTGTGTGTGTGTGCCCGCGCACGTGCGCTCCTTACAGCAGCAAGAGACAAAGTAAAACTGCTTCAGTCAGAGGCTCGTTAACTCCACAGCATAATGAACTCCAACAGATTATGAAATGCACATGCCGGAACCCCCCCGTGGGCTGATTCTATCTGCCAATCGGAGCCTCCCCCCTATTGGTACGTTTAATTTTGGACCGGCCAATCAGCCGGCAGTGGGTGTGTGGGCCCTGTTTGGTTCCAGGCAGACCGCCACGGGAAGAGGGCTGAAAAAACGTACAGATGCACGCAGGAAAATCGAAGGCTCCCTAAATGAGAACACTCCCAACCTGGTCCAGGTGGAGTGGAGCCGATGTGTGTAAGTGCCATATGTAGCCACAGGTGCCCTGGGGTGGTCTGAGAGAAGCAAGGCTGTCATTTTGCGCAGCCTCAATTGCCAACACGGGCAAGTTGGGAGAAGTGTCTTGCACAAGGACACCACTCAGAATACAGGGAGCTGGAATCAATCCCACAATCCTCCGATCACGAGGTAACTCACTCTACATCCTGAGATACTGCTGCCCCACCCCAGGGTTCATTTGCTCACCAGCTTTTTGTGTCACAGCCTCTCTAAGGATTCGATCACAGGGAACCATCACACCAAGATCAATCACCCTGCAAAAGAGAACAAACATCACAAACCAAACACAGCACTGTCTAACCGTACTGGGTCCTCCTTGTTAAGTTTGGTTCCCAACTTCTCCAACAGCCTGTTGGGAAAACATCAGGAGACCAGGAGGCTGTTCCAGAACCTGGATGTCCATGAAGCAGATGCGGTCTTGAAGGCAGCAAATATGAAACGTTGCCATTAACAAAGTAGATCTGAATGCATTTTAAGTTATTTTATTAATCACAGGAAAGTTTTTTTCCTTGCTGACAGTTTTGATCACTCCTGCAATCTTCAGAGCTAGCCGTTAATAGCGGCGTCACTTCCTTCTCCGTTTGTCCGCTGGCAGCAGAGGACGATGTTGCCCTCTGTTGCCCGCGCTCTCCTCACCGACGACACAGTTCCATGCATGATCTAATGTGTAGACCCCCTCGTCTCTGTTCATGGTTTTGTACCCACGACTCCATGTTTCTATGGCTTCCTTACTCCATCCTTTATATTTCTGTTGTTCGGTGTTTATGATCCTTGTGTTGTCCCAGTCCATCATACGGTTTTCTCTTGTGCAGTGATCTGTTACAGCTGATGTCTTTATTGTGCTTTCTGCTTCTTGTCTTGCTGCTCTTGTGTGTTTTGACTTGTTTCTTTCTCACATGCTTTTCTATGTTCTATTGTTCGTGTGTTGAGTTGGCGTCCGGTTTCTCCTACGTATGTTTTATTGCAGAGTTTGCGTGGGATTTCGTTAATGACTCCACATTTATGTCCAGCTGGTATCGTCTTTTGGGTGCACTAGTCTGTTTCTGACTGTTGTGTATGGTTTTGTTGGTGTGTTCATGTTGTGTTTTTTTCATTGTTGCTATTATTTTTTTCTGTAATGCCTTTGATGTATGGTAGGGTTATCACTGGTTCTGGTTTGTTGCTTTGATTATTCTTTTCTTTCTGTTGTTTGTTGTTTTCCTTTGTTTATTGCCCATGTCGGATATACACATGTCTTTAAAGCATGTTGTATATGTTGGTCCTCTTGTTTACGGTCTCGTTCTTCTGTTATTATGTTTGCTTGGTGGTATAATGTTCTGATCGCCAGTGTTGGGAGTAACGCCGTTTAAGTATAACGGCATTACTAACGGCATTCTTTTGTTTTTTTTGGCTAAAAGAATAATCTAATTCATTACTTTTCCCACTGTTGCAACGCCGTTACCGTTACTGGGGACGGAAGGTTGTGCGTTACTATGTGCTTGTCGAACGTTGAGCAACAGTGTGAGGCTTTCTGACCGCCACACTTCAGCTGCAGCCAGGGAGAGAGAGGTGTCGTAACACACTTACAAACACGATGATGATTGGCCGGGTGGGCGGAGACCCTCAGTGTTCTCACTGTTACTGCATGCTGTAGACACAACAGAGCAGTGATGGGAATAAAGCCGTTTAAAATAACCGCGTTAATAAAAAAATATTTTTTTCGGTGACGCGCAAAATAATTAATTACCGTCTTCTTTTATCAAAACATTGTTTCTGTTACTGATAAGAAAATGCGTGCGTTGAGCAGCGCTGTGTGTTGGAGCTGTCATCAGCTGATCAGGAGCTAAAGAGGCAGATGTTTTCATCCAAGAGCATCACGGCCCGTGAAGAACGAGGAACACGTGATGAATAGTCTACGGCTGCAGGTGTGGATCTGCAGCCGTGCCCTTCTTAGCGTGACAGCGGGACGTCCCGAAGGTCCGCTCACCTGTTCACCGCTCAGACGTCCTGATCTTCTACCTTCCTAGATCATCCAGCTGTAACCTGTTCCTGATCATGTCTTTAGTCCCGCTGTAACACTGATGCATCAGTCTCAGACGTCATGGTGCTCAGGTGTTATTAGAACTACCTGTGTGTGTTTACCACCCAGCTTCAACTCTTCTGTGGTTGGGTCTGACCCAAGTTAGTAAATGTAAGTCCTCCATCAGGCTTGTGCCTCTTCTAGTGTCATTTTAAAGGATTTTATTTATTTATTTAACCGTTACTAGATTAGCAGCAACAGAAATGCTACTAAAAACACACAATTATGTGAAGCTGTAAACATTAGAATATTGTGCAAAATTACATTCATTCTGTAATTTAACTAGACTGAGAGACCATTTAAAGGCTCGGGAACCTTTACAGGTGTTTCTATTTGCAATTTTAAATTTTAGCTGATTGGGGTCTTGTTAAATATCACAGAGTGACCTTTTAATAGTCTAGACAAGTGTAATGTTCCTGTTAGTAGTTCCTCCTGTTAAGTGCTTATTTATTTAAATTATTCAGGTTTATAAAAAACATTTTGACATTTTAATATGTTCCAGTCATTAGTCATTTATGTTTCACTATTGTAGTAATTTATAGTAAATTAAGTAAGTTCAATTAACCCATTTTTCTTGCATTCCTTAATGAAAAAAGTAACGAAGTAGTTATTTTTTTGGTAATTAGTTACTTTTATAATCTTGTAACTCAGTAACTGAGTTACTTTTTTGACAAAGTAATTAGTAACTATAACTAATTACTTTTTTAAAGTAACTTTCCCAACACTGCTGATCACTGACATTTTATACAGGTGCTGGCCAGTAAATTAGAATATCATCAAAAGGTTGAAAATATTTCAGTAATTCCATTCAAAACGTGAAACTTGTACATTATATTCATGCAATGCACACAGACCAATGTATTTCCAATGTTTATTACGTTTAATTTTGATATTTATAGGTGACAACCAATGAAAACATCAAATCTGGTATCTCAGAAAATTAGAATATTCTAAAGGCCAATGAAAAAATGTTTGTTTCTCTAATGTTGGCCAACTGAAAAGAATGAACATGAAAAGAATGTGCATGTATAGCACTCAATACTTAGTCGGGGCTCCTTTTGCCTCAATAACTGCAGTAATGCGGCGTGGCATGGACTCGATCAGTCTGTGGCACTGCTCAGGTGTTATGAGAGCCCAGGTTGCTCTGATAGTCGTCTTCAGCTCCTCTGCATTGTTGGGTCTAGCGTATTGCATCCTCCGCTTCACAATACCCCATAGATTTTCTATGGGGTTAAGGTCAGGCGAGTTTGCTGGCCAATCAAGGACAGGGATACCATGGTCCTTGAACCAGGTGCTGGTGGTTTTGGCACTGTGTGCAGGTGCCAAGTCCTGTTGAAAGGTGAAGTCTGCATCCCCATAAAGTTGGTCAGCAGCAGGAAGCATGAAGTGCTCTAAAACTTCCTGGTAGACGGCTGCATTGACCCTGGACCTCAGGAAACAGAGTGGGCCAACACCGGCAGATGACATGGCACCCCACACCATCACTGACGGTGGAAACTTTACACTGGACCTCATGCAACGTGGATTCTGTGCTTCTCCGCTCTTCCTCCAGACTCTGGGTCCTTGATTTCCAAAGGAAATGCAGAACTTGCTTTCATCAGAAAACATAACTTTGGACCACTCAGCATCAGTCCAGTCCTTTTTGTCCTTGGCCCAGGCGAGACGCTTCTTGCGCTGTTTCATGTTCAAGAGTGGCTTGACACACGGAATGCGACACCTGAATCCCATGTCTTTCATGAGTCTCCTCGTGGTGGTTCTTGAAGCGCTGACTCCAGCTGCAGTCCACTCTTTGTGGATCTCCCCCACATTTTTGAATGGGTTTGTCGTCACAATTCTCTGCAGGGTGCGGTTATCCCTAGAGCTTGTACACTTTTTTCTACCACATTTTTTCCGTCCCTTCGCCTGTCTGTTAATGTGCTTGGACACAGAGCTCTGTGAACAGCCAGCTTCTTTAGCAATCACCTTTTGTGTCTTGCCCTCCTTGTGCAAGGTGTCAATGATTGTCTTTTGGACAGCTGTTAAGTCAGAAGTCTTCCCCATGATTGTGGTGCCTTCAAAACAAGACTGAGGGACCTTTTAAAGGCCTTTGCAGGTGTTTTGAGTAAATCAGCTGATTAGAGTGGCAGCAGGTGTCTTCTATATTCAGCCTTTTCAGAATATTCTAATTTTTTGATATACCAAATTTGGAGTTTTCATTAGTTGTCACTTATGAATATCAAATTTAAATGTAATGAACATTGGAAATACATTGGTCTGTGTGCATTGCATGAATATAATGTACAAGTTTCACGTTTTGAATGGAATTACTGAAATATTTTCAACCTTTTGATGATATTCTAATTTACTGGCCAGCACCTGTATATAGTAGGGTGTTCTGATGTCCATGATAAATACTGGTCTGTGTGTGTTGGTTTCCTGTATGTGTTCATATTCAGGGTCCTGTCTTTTTGTCTGATGCTTTTCATGTCCATGAAGGTTATGCTGCCTTCCATTTCTTCCTCATATGTGAATTTTATGTTGTCTGTGTCTTCAATATTGTTCAGGTGTTCTGTTAGTGTCTCTGATTGTCCTCTTGGTATAATTTCTAGTACACAGTGGTTTTGGTTTTGAGAAGTATTTCAGTGATGTCGTAGATTCTGAGTAGCCTGGTTTGCCCCCTTTCATATGTGAATACATACAATCTGTCCACGACTCATAGATCTCAGTCATGGGACGGAATCTACGGTTGTCTTCCAAACTGTCTCTTCATGCTATTGGATAACAAACAACGTGACATACTCATTGCTTCAGATGTCGGTCAACAGGGCAGTCCACCATACACCGTCAACAAAGAAACAAAAACATTTTTCTTCTGAACAAAATTACTTAAATATCTGCTTATAACACAAAGAAAAGCCTAAGCCTAAAAAGTCCAAAGCTGATGGCCAAGCCGTTTCAAATGAGCCCTCGCCATCTTAGATTTGCTCGGTCGCAGTAGCAAACCGTCCACCAAACCAACAGAGCAATTGGCCAGCCACCAGCCGAGCCGGGGTTGCAGTGGTTCCGATGGAGCATGGCTAGACCGTCACGCAGAGCAAAACCATTTTGCATCGACAACTCATTGTCTATATTTCTAGGCTAGACTCTGACACTTTGGAAGCAGAAAAAACACTGAATAATACAGAACAATAGAAGCACTGTAGAATGTTGGTAGTCTGAAACCATGAAAAGATTTACCTGAAGTTGTTACAACCCAGCACCACTCCCACTATGTTCTTGCCAATGTCATGGACATCTCCTTTCACTGTAGCCAGAACAATGGTGCCCTGATAGGGATCCTGTAGATGGTGGGGAAAATATCAGAAACACTCCACCACCAGCAGCCAGTCAGATGTTTACTGCTGGGTTACTTTGCATACGGGTTTCTAGAGCGGAATCGAATCATTGAATGGTTCGAATAGTTTGATTCATTAAATTCTTCGATTCATTTTTTACGGATTTGAAGCTTTGTTAAATGAGCGCACCACAGTTTGAACACATGTGGTAATCTAGGTGCAGTGGGGGAAAATAGAGAAACCAGCAAAGACAAAAACCACTGTAAAAAAGGCAAAACGGTCCAAAGTTTGGCAACGAGTTAATTTACGGGTAGATTAGCTAATGATAAGCTAGCTGGCAGCATGCTCACGATCAAGTGGAGTTCAGAAAAAACGTGATGTTGTGAATGACTAAACTCTACAAGTGTAAGGAAAAATCCCCACCATTCCGTTTATGTGGTGATGTCTGCAGCTACAGCAGTCTGGAGCATTTCCAGTAGCTTACTACTGAACATGTTAATGAATTACTTCAATTTTACTGATCGCATGTGGGCTTATTTAGATAAGTTCAGACAAGGATATTAAACCAAATATTTTAATGCAATGCAAGTCAAATTTTGTTCCATAAATTATTTATTACCTATAAATATCAGCTGGGAAAGAGGGAACTAGACGACACAAATTTAATACATATTGTTGATCCTTTTGGAATTTTGCTGTTTATTTTTTTATTTTTGGCTGCATATCTTTCTCGTTTCAAAAGTTTCGATTAAACGAAGGAGGATTCAATAGAATATTCGAAAACAATGGGAATCAGAACTCACCACCTCCTCAGCCGACCCTGATGCTATAATCATCTCCTCCCTCTCCTTCTCCATGAAGGGAATCAGATAACCAACCGCCTTCTTCATAACGCGGGCTGACTTGATCACCTTCAAGACAGCACAAGCAGCGTTTCTGACATGGTTTCACAAACACATGGAACCACAATGTTATTGTTATCATTCAAAGACAAGAATTTTGCTTTGACAACTTATGGTCTAGATTTTGACATGAAGATTGTAATGATAATAGTGTTAAAGGTATTTTAATTTGGGATGCACTCTATCAATAGCATTGGTATCGGCCAATAACTGGTGTTTATTTCCATTTTGTGTGTGTGTGTGTGTGTGTGTGTGTGTGTGTGTGTGTGTGTGTGTGTGTGTGTGTGTGTGTGTGTGTGTGTGTGTGTGTGTGTGTTGGGGGCCATGTGGTAAGGGCTGTGGATCGTTTAGTCAAAAATGTAGAGTATAATATAATCAATGAACATCGGTCATTATCATTATCATTAATATTATTATTATAACAGAAGTTTTAATATTGTATATTTGCCCAAAATTTCATCTCAGTGTATTCCTTAATCTTAATGCTTAACATCACAGTGTAAAAAAGGCAGGACTCCTCTCATGGTGCTCTGAATAAATTCTACACCCATGCCGAGTTATCCTCTGAATGACCTAAATCTGATTCCATAAACGTCCAGCAGCAGGAAGAGAGCACGGATGTTCTTGTATAAAACATGTTATCACCATCTACTTGGTCCTTTGTTTTGGACACTGTAACTACAAACAGAAAACAGATTTATGACCCATATGGGGTCGACGGTGGCACAGGAGTTAAGTGCTCGCCTTGCAATAGGAAGGTTGCAGGTTCGAGCCCCGCTCAGTCTGTCGCTGTTGTTGTGTCCTTGGGCAAGACACTTAACCCACGTTGCCTGCTGGTGGTGGTCGGAGGGACCGGTGGCGCCAGTGCTCGGCAGCCTCGCCTCTGTCAGTGCGCCCCAGGGCAGCTGTGGCTACATCGTAGCTCATCCCCACCAGTGTGTGAATGTGTGTGTGAATGGGTGAATGACTGTGTTGTAAAGCGCCTTGGGGGGTTCCAGGACTCTAGAAGGCGCTATATCAAGTACAGGCCATTTACCATTTACCATATCTTAGTTTTCGTCTTTCATTTGTCAGGCTGAAACAGAGGCCATACTGGACCATACAGCAGACAAAAATGAACAGAAGTACCTGTGGTAGGAACATCTTCCCTGCTCCAAATAAGTCTCCAACCACCTTCATACCATTCATCAAGGGGCCCTCAATGATGTGAAGGGGTCGCTTGTAGCGGTCAACCAGAGCCCGGCACTCCTCTACATCCTCCACCACATATTTCTCTATTCCCTGATAGAGAACAGCATAATAATTTGTATAAGAAGCACATGAACAAATTCAGAGTGTACATTTGAACAGTTTGCGAATGTTTAAAAAACCTATTGAGAACAGATGCTGTCAATCAAAATAAACTCAATGGAATTAAATGCTGGGAACATCTGGAAGAGTCTCCTGAATGAGCTTCAATTTCCACCTACGACAGAACTTCTAAACTGTTCCAGGGAAGGCGATGGACAAATGGGCCCTGTTCAGTGCCTCCATTGTTGAGGCGGCCGACCACAGCTGTGGCCACAGTGTCGTCGGTGCATGTTGTGGCAGCAACCCCCGAACCTTCTGGTGGACACTGACGGTTAGGGATGCTGTCAAGCTGAAGAAAGATATCAGTTATTTTTGGTCTGTGGGACTCCAGAGGCCGCTGATAGGTACCAGCAGTCCAAGCTGAATGCGCCCCGGGGGGTCATGGAAGCAAAAAAAACACAGTCGTGGGAGGAGTTCGGTGAGACTATGAAGCAAGACTTCTGCATGGTTTCAAAGAGACTCTGGTTCACCATCCGGCGCCTCAGAAGGGAAAGCAGTGTACTACCAATACCATTTATAGTGGAGACTGTGTGCTGCCGTCCTGTGGCGGATTGTCGAACCTCGTATTTAGGAGAAGCAAAGTGGTTTTCATTGTGGCTGTGGAACACTAGACCAGCTCTATACCCTTAAGACAGTCTACATCATATACGTAGACAACCCATGGATATAGGAGCTGCTTATTGGAGCTGCAGTAGCAGTGGGCCGCCATCTTGGTTGGGTCCGTATTCTCCCAAGTGCATTTTTTTCTACTGATGAAGGTGTTTATTCAACTAAAAAACACACATGCTTTATACAAAATCATACATGTGGTATGGCATGACTGATGGGGACAGACCTTTAGGAACGGCTTGTTTAAAAAACGATCGCGGCTTCAATCGCAATAAAAAGCAATTCACTTCCATGATAAACGGAAGTCATTGCAGAGACCATCCCCATAGCTCCTTTATGCCGCCATGGCCTAATCTTTTATGAAAAAGGACACGATTGCGCCACATTACCACCACGGTCTGACCACTTATAAATGACCTAAGGGTCCCTGATGCCACCGAGGCATTGCAGCTAATTGACAGCATTGTTTTGTAAAAACGGCTTAAGAGAGAGGCCAGCCGCCCTGCAAAGAAAAATAATTTTGGCCGCTAGTATCCGCACTCTCAATCTTTTGGTCACTACCCAAAGCTTGTTACTGTAGGTGAAGTGGTGACAAGTAAATCGAGAACTTTGTCTTCTGGCTCAGCTCTCTCTTCATCACAACAGATCGGTACAATGCCCACATCACTGCAGACGCAGCACCGATCCGCATGTCGATCTCGCCCTCCATCTTTCCCTCATTTGTGAATAAGACCCCCAAGATACTTCCACTCCTCCACTTGGGACAGGACCTCCTCCCTGACCCGGAGAAAGCAATCTACCTTTTCCCGATCCAAGACCATGGTCTTGGATCTGGAGGAGCTGATTCTTATCCCAGCTTCTTCACATTCCGCTGCAAACCACTCCAGTGAGAGAGATCACATTCTGATTAAGCCAACAGGACCACATCATCTGCAAAAGCAGAGACCGAATCCTTAGGCCGCCAAAACAGATCCCCTCAACACCAGGGCTGTGCTGTGTCCATTAAAGTTGTGAAAGGAACCGGTAACAAAGGGCAGCCTTGCCGGAGTCCAACTCTCACTGAAAACAAGCTCGACTTACTGCCGGCAATGTGGACCAAGCGCAGACACCGGTCATAAAGGAACCTAACAGCCCGTATCAGAAGGCCTGGTACCCAATACTCCCAAAGTACCTCCCAAAGGGCCTCCCAAGGGATGTGGTCTAAAGCATTCTCTAAATCCACAAAACACATGTAGATGTCCCTCCAGAGCCGCCCTAATAGGGTAGAGCTGGCCCAGTGTTCCACAGCCAGGAAGAAAACCACATTGCTCCTGATGAATCCAAGGTTCGACTATCCAGTGGATCCTCCTCTCCAGAACCCCTGAATAGACTTTACCATGTAGGAGCAGGAGTGTGATCTCCCTGCAGTTTGAACACACCTTGCGGTCCCCCATCCATTTTAAAAAAGGGGGACTACCACCCCGGTCTGCCATTCCAGTGGAACTGCCCCAATGTCCACACAATATTGCAGAGTCGTGTCAAACAACACAACCCTACAACATCCAGAGCCTTGAGGAAATCTGGGTGGATTTCATCCATCCCCGGAGCCTCGCCACCGAGGAGCTTTTTGACCACCTCAGTGAACTCAACACTAGAGATTGGAAAGCCCAACCCAAAGTACCCAGACTCTGCTTCCTCACTGGAAGAAGGCACTTCCAGGGATTAGAAACATAAAGGAGTGGGATGGAGGTTGTTGAAGTACTCTGCCCACCAATCCACTATGTCCCGAGTAAAGGTTAGAAACACAACATTTGCACTATAAACAGTGTTGGTAGAGCACTGCTTTCCCCTCCTGAGGCACTGGATGATGGACCAGAATCTCCTCCATGGTCTCACCAAACTCCTCTCATGCCTGGGTTTTTGTCTCTGTGACCACCCGGGCCACATTCCGCTTGGCCTGCCGGTACCCATTAGCTGCCTCTGGAGTCCCAAAGCCCAAAAAGCCCCAATAAAACTCTTTCTTCAGCTTGACGGTATCCCTAACCGTCAGTGTCTCTCCAGCAGGCTCTAGGATTGCTACCACAACAGGCACTGACGACCCTGCAGCCACAGCTCCGGTCAGCTGCCTCAACAATGGGAGCATTAAGCATGGCCCACTTGGACTCAGTGTCCCCCGCTTCCCCCGGAACATTTTGGAAGTTGTGTCGGAGGTGGGAATTGAAACCCTCAAAGCACGTTTGGGCCTGCCAGGTCTGACCAGCATCCTTCTCTACCACCAGGTATTGATCAGTTGACGGCTTCTCCCACTCTTCACCCGAGTGTCCAAGACATGCAGCCACAGATCAGATGAGACGACAACAAAGTCTATCATCGAGCTGCAGCCCAAGATATCCTGGTGCCAAGAGCACCTTTATTTCTGAAAGTGGAAATTCCATGATGATCACAGAAGTCCAATAACAAAACACTGCTTGATTTTAGATCAGGGCGGCCATTCCTCCCCACCACACCTCTCTCCAGGTCTCATCGTCATTGCCCACGTGAGAGTTAACGTTTCCCAGCAGAATGATGGAGTCACCGGAAGGAGCGCTCTCCAGCAACCCATCCAAGTACTCCAAAAAGGGTGGGTAGTCTGAACTGTAGTGCATAAGCGCAGACAACAGCCAGGACCTATCCCCCCACACTTAGGTGGAGGGAGGCTACCCTCTTCTCCAGGGTAAATCCAATGTACAGGCACCAAGATAGGGGGCAACTAGTATGCCCACCCATGCTCGGCACTACTCAGCAGGGGCAGCTCTAGAGTGGTAGAGTTTCCAGTCCCTCTCGAGGAAACTGCTTTCCGGAGCCAGAGCCATGCATCGAGGTGAGTCCGACTAAACCTTGTCGGAACCTCTCAACGTCTTACACCAACTCAGGCTCCTTCCCAACCAGAGAGGTGACATTAAACGTAATGAGCCAGCTTCTGTAGCCGAGGTTCAGACTACCAAGGTCCCCACCTTCAGCTACCACACATCACTCATTGCACCCAAAGTCCAAGTCACTGGGGTAAAAGTCCAATTCAAGTGCAAGTGTTTGAACGCTTTATCAAGTCAAGTCTACTGACATCAAATTAATGACTTGAGTTCAAGTTGTAAGACTATAAACCACATCTCTGGGCTGGAAGGGCATTTATTCTCCAGATCTCCAGTTCCAATGTATTTCATTTGCAAACAGAAAGTACAAGATGATGTGTGAGTGAACGTGTCTCACCTTGATGAGTGCATACTCCAACCTTTCCTCTACGCTCGCTTCTCTCCATTCATCTGTCTGGATCACCTTCTTCCCTCCTTTCACATTGTTCTGTTAACATTCAGGTTAATGAAGGACCAATTTGTTCAGTGTGTGTGTGTGTGTGTGTGTGTGTGTGTGTGTGTGTGTGTGTGTGTGTGTGTGTGTGTGTGTGTGTGTGTGTGTGTGTGTGTGTGTGTGTGTGTGTGTGTGTGTGTGTGTGTGTGTGTGTGTGTGTGTGTGTGTGTGTGTGTGTGTGTGTGTGTGTGTGTGTGTGTGTGTGTGTGTGTGTGTGTGTGTCTACCTGTGCATAGGCAAGCAGTTTGTCAGTAGCTTCTGTATCTCTGTTCCAGATAAGGTTTTCACAGAGTAACAACAGCTCCTTGTTTATGTCATCATAAACAGGCAGGTTTCCAGCATTCACAATTCCCATGTCCATCCCATCCTGACAAAGTTCAAATAATAATTCAACGTTATAGTTATGAATAAATATTGATCTATGAAGCTGATTTTATAATGTGTTTTATTTTACTAAAGGAAGTAGCTTATTTCCACTCTAAAACATTTTTGTGAGTTAGTTTACAAAAAACATAAGAGTAACTTTTCTATGTTTCTATGTTTACTGACAGGTTTCTTAGCTCATTAAAGGTGTGCTTCACTGGTTTAAACAATACATTTGCAGTGGTCTCTAGTATGAATCCTTGCAAGTTGCACTCTGGGCACAAAAAGCACTGGTGCGCCTGTTTCAGGATCTAGAAGATTAACAGATCAGCGGAGAGCTTCCGTTGGCAGGATGTTGAGTCTTATTTTATGCTGGTTGGATATCTTGCCTCTGATTGGCAAACAGCAATGCAACTCTACCACTGACTCCATTTACTTTGCAATATTGATGTTTTATCTCCCCATATAACATCCCTGCATGAGGTTCTGCTGTGCGGTTGAGTTATTAATGCTAACAGTTAGCTTCTATTAGCCACGACATTCTCAGCTGTTTCCTGGACGCTAAACCAACAAGAACCCTCCCCATCATGAGTCAAGATGGGGGAATCCATGAATAGTCCATGAAGTAATAGTGTGACGTAGATCTGCCAGGTTTTTCAAATCCCAGAGTTTCACCGTCTATTTTCTATCAGAAGCTAATGCAGGCGATAGGTGTAGGGGACTTTCTTCATGTTCAGCCTGCATGAAAAACTCAGAGTGCCCATTATAATCAGGAATAATCAATGAAAATCTGGCCCTTTGGTGTGAGTTGGTGTGGGACTGGTTGTCTGTGTGTCCCTGTGATGGACAAAATAATTGATTGACTTGTATTTTTAGAAATACACTTTTTAAACTGTGTAAATGACAAAATCCTTTTAGCCAACTTAAACAAAAAAGGGTTTAGATATGTCACACTGTGGTGTCCCACAGGGTTCTTTTTTGGCACGGTGTAGTTCTTTCTGCTTTTTTTTTAATGACATTTTAAAATTTTCAAACATGTCAACACCAGTTATGTTTGCAGATGACACAGTATTAGTTGTGTCACACTCAAATTTGAAAACTTAGATTGAGAATGTTCATTTTGGTCTGGCTGCCTACACAGATGAAATTGAATAACTTATCTTTAAATATTATAAAAAGTCAAATTTTATAATTTCTAGTAGAATAATTATACAATATAGATGTAACCCTAGTTAAAATCAAATCTGCTGAGTTACCCCAGGTATCAACTAGGGATGTTCGTCAGTCTACCATTAATATCAGCCGATATTGGCATTATAATTTAATATAGGAAAACTTTGATTTATCAAATATTGGTATAAAATGCCAATATCTAGCATCCCTAGTATCAGCTAAAAACTAGGGGTGGCAATTTAACGCTCCAATTATGATTCATTAATTAGACAAAAAGGGTTATCACAGCTTGCATATCAAGCAAGGTGGAACCTTCGTCATTGTATAATTTCCTCGTAGACCGGATGTCACTGACGCACACAGTGCCACTAAAGTGTTACTAAAACAGAATAAAAACAGAAAGAAATTGCCTTGCTTGGACTGATGCAGTACTTGGAAAACACGTCAGCTAAACTTGTAAAAGAAAAAAAAACTTCCTGACAACTACGGAGTCCGTGTCACGGACCTTTTTTCAGAGATCGTCTCTGATCTCTGCTGCTGCTGCCTGGTGGCACCAGAAACTGTACAAAAGTCAAGGTAAGCTATTGTTTTTACATTTCTGTAACGTGTGTGCAGCGCTGAAAGCACCAGACAGAATACATTTTTGCCCTAACAGTAGTTTATGAAAGTAGTCCGACAAACGAGACACCTGCTGCAGCTCTGTGTTCTCACTGCTCTATAAACAGTTACAAACGAGTCTTAAAGTAACAGAAACACTCAAATCTCTGATAATTATGTTGGTTTATTACATGTTTCTGAGACGAGCGACTGTAAACATCTCATGCGTTACTATCATTAAGCAGCGAGGTGTGTTGAAGCGGCCATCAGCTGATGGGGAGCTAAAGGAGTGGATGTTTAAGCGCATCGGCGCAGCGAGGAACGGGAAAGTTGCGATCTGGCTGGAGATCACACCAGATTCGCTGCTGCAGGCGTGAATCTGTGAAACTGCGGCCATCCCCTTCTTGTCTTGTCTCCCCACGTAAGGAACCGCTCACCTGTTCTCCACTCAGGCGTCAAATCATTAATTTCTCGTCATGATCTGTTATCCTCTGATCATTCTCCAGTCATCCACCTGGAACCAGTTAGTGCTCTTGAATATGTCACACCTGTTCTGGTGTTTAAAGTTAATAAATTCAAGTCCTAGATCGTATTTGTGCCTGTTCTACTGTCATTTTTAAGAATTTATATATACATGTACACCATATGTTAATGCTAATAAAAACACACAGTTATACAAACAAGTGAAACTGGAAAAAGTGGTCCTAGCCTGGCCTGCCAGACTAATTCTACACAGAGAGCTAGTGTGGTAACTCACAGGCAGAGAGGCACATGAGGGGCGGGACTAGCCAGCTCAGAAATAACCAATCAGAAAAAAGGCGGAAATGCCGACCGTACTGCTGTAGTGTTTTAGCTGTAGTCAAAAATGGCGTCTAGCGACGCAAACATCTTTCTTCAGAACAAATGCTTTTAGCGCTTCTACTTGTGTTTTACAGACACGTCCAAGTCCTTTAGAGCAGAGGAAGGAGCCGCAGCGAACTCCGCTTCAGACGCCGTTTTCTTGTTTATGACAAACTGAGCGTCGTGGTGTGTGACGTCCGCTGCTCAGCACCGATTGGCTCGGTTTGAATTTTCAGGGGGTGGGGCTATTTGAGCAGAGTTTCCAGACACTTTGCTTCCATTAGGAAGTCAGGCTAGTAAAGTCCATTTATTTCAGTAATTCAACTAGACAGAACGACTATTTAAATGCTCAGGAACCTTTGCAGGTGCTTTCTATTTGCAATTATAAATTAGAGTTGACTGGGGCTGCGTTTCCCACAGTGACATTTGAATAACTAAAATGCATTTTTAGTCATTAAAAGAGTTTACAGTAATGATAACCATGTCTAATGATTCTCTGCCTCATCATCTTTCATTAAAAAATTGCTTTGAGGACGTTTTCCCGAACGACTAAAATGGCTTAGTTAGCTCTAACGTGACATGCCAGCTTCTCCGGTGGGCGTTTAAAAATGTATTTCATTAAGAGAGCATCAACAGTAATTCTTCTTCACATAGAGAAATAATTTCCTGTACTAGGTGAATTCCAGATATTATTACTTTTTAGTCTCATTTACTTTGTTATTCTCAATGCTATTGTTCTTGTAATTGTACGACTAAACTGTTGTTGGTGGAGGCTTTGGAGAAGCCTGACTGATTTTTGCCTCCTGTGTTTTAAACGTATTACTTACGCATTGTGTTTATTTTTACTGTGTAAATAAACAAGGGACAAAATAACATGTTGGGAATGTTACTTTTAAAAAGTAATTAGTTAGTTACTGATTACTTTGTCAACAAAGTAACTTAGTTACTTACAAATTTATAAGATTATAAAAGTAACTGATTACCAACAAAAATAACTTTTTCGTTACTTTTTTTCCTTAAAAAATGCTAGAAAATGGGTTCCCCTCTTAATTAAACTTAATTTACTATAAATGACTACAACAGTGAAATGTAAATGACTAACGACTGGAACAAAATACATTGTTTTTTCATAAAACTGAATAACTGAAATAAATGGGCACTCAACAGGAGGAACAGGAACATTACACTAATCTTGACTATTGAAATGTCACCGTGTGATATTTAACAATCAGCTAAAGTTTATAATTACAAATAGAAACACCTGAAAAAGTTCCTGAGCCTTTAAATGGTCTCTCAGTCTAGTTAAGTATTCTAATGTTTCCAGCTTCACATAATTGTGTGTTGTAGCAGCATTTCTGTTGCTGGTAATCTAGTAATGGTTACATAAATTAATAAAATAAAAATGATGCATCAGCGTTACAGCGGGACTAAAGACATGATCCGAAACAGGTTACAGCTGGATGATCTAGGAAGGTAGAAGATCAGGACGTCTGAGCGGTGAACAGGTGAGCGGACCTTCGGGACGTCCCGCCGTCACGCTAAAGCCTGATTTATGCTTCTCCGTCTGCGTCAGTGCGGAGACACGCAACGCCATTATCCGTCCTTGCGTAGGGCTCCGGCAGGCACGCAAGTACGTACGGAGTCGAGCCCACTTTTTAAACATCCATCGAACGAAACGGAGTACGCAAGCTGGTGATTGGTCAGGACGTTGCTGTTGTTTACAGCGCCGCCATTGCAAAGAGAGCCGTGTTTAACTAGCGGCAGACACGGAGAAGTTTGAAGAATACCTCGCGAAAAAACTCTAAAAATATGAACGTTTCATCCTCCAGTGACTGGAGGAGTGAACAGATGCGCAGCAAGCGTTTTATTTGTGGACGGAAATGACAGGAAACGTGGGTTTAGAGGTGGGGAGCGCATGAAGAGGTGGGAGAATGAGAGACAAATATGTCCGTGTTAAAATTCTCTTACATACACAAAAAACACAATATAAACACACGATCTTGGACCAATACATGACAGGATACCACAGAACAGCGCTACGCCCTCTGTTGTCCTGCCGGGCAATTGCTTTGCAACACTCTCCAGGAGACGGAGAAGTATGAGAGCAAAACGCTTCCGTCAATCCGTGCGTGTCTGTCCCTCGCGGAGCTGACGGAGAAGCATAAACCAGGCTTAAGAAGCTGCAGATTCACACCTGCAGCAGCGACTCTGTGGATCTGCAGCTGTAGATTCATCACGTCTTCCTCGTTCTTCACGGGCTGTGATGAGCTTGGATGAAAACATCCGCCTCTTCTGCTCCCGATCAGCTGATGACGGCTTCAACACGCCGTGCTGCTGAATTAGTAACGCACGCATTTCCTCATCAGTAACGGAAACGGCGTTATGATAAAAGAAGACGGTAATTAATTAATTACTCATTAACTATTTTTTTAGTAGCGCCGTTCTTTTAAACTGTGTTATTCCCATCACTGGTCCTAATAGCACTATGTGACGATCGTAAACCAGGTCGGGGAAAAGAGTCTGACATGAGACAAGGAGACGGGACGTGTGTGTGTTTACCTTGATGGCATGATAAAGGAAGGCTCCATGAATAGCTTCTCTAATGGCTTCCATCCCCCTGAAGGAGAAGGACAGGTTGGAAAGACCTCCACTCACCCTGGCTCCTGGTAAAGTCTCCTAAATAACAATGGGTGAAGATTGCTGAAACAGATCTAATAGTGTTTCTGTTTAGAATGAATGAAGAAGCCTCAACAACAGTCTGATGTCAGAAATAAGTAAGTTTTCACTAGAAATACAACAGCTGTATAAAAGTGCTCCTAGCTGTGGCAGCTCCATTACCTTGATAAGTTTGGTGGCTGTGATGAAGTTGACAGCATAGTCACTATGCTCCTCCATACCTGTACCAATGGTTAGGATGTTGGGGTCAAAGATGATGTCATTGGGGTCAAATCCCACCTTGTGAACCAGCAGTTTGTAGGCTCGAGTGCAAATCTCCACCTTGCGGTCTGTGTCTGTGGCCTGGAGAGCAAAACACACTCCTCAGTTTTTGTGTGTGTGATCTTAGCATAACTGCCTGCTCACCTGTCCCTCCTCATCAAAGGCCATGACCACCACAGCAGCACCGTAGCGCTTCACAGTGGCCGCTCGGAGCAGGAACTCCTGCTCTCCCTCCTTCAGGCTGATGCTGTTAACGATGCACTTGCCCTGACAGCATTTCAGCCCGGCCTCAATCACTGCAAAGTTGGATGAGTCAATGCACAGAGGAACCTGAGGAGAAAACCACAATGTTACTATGGCGCAGTGTCTAATGCGCCACTTGAAACTAATCACTTTCAGGAAGAGGCACAAGATACTAACATAATACGGTTTAATCATGCACCAACACAGAAACGTGGAGAATGTGCAAGTTCCAGTATCCTACCCGTGCAATGTCTGGCTCAGAAGCAATGAAGTTACAGAACCGTGCCATAGCAGTTGGCCCGTCCAGCATGCCCTCATCCATGTTTATGTCTAAAATCTGAGCTCCCATCTCCACCTGGGCCTTAGCAATGCTCAGAGCCTCCTGAAGAACAAACACAGAAGCAAATCCCCAGAAACTTTACTTAGATCACTTGTTGCAGCTTCAGAAGATTCTGAGTATAAAAAAAAAGTAACCTCATATTGTCCAGCCATGACCAGCCTAGCAAACCTGCGTGACCCAGCCACGTTGCAGCGTTCGCCGATGTTTACGAAGTTTGTGTAAGGGCCAATCCTGAATGGCTCCAAGCCTGTAAAATTACAATCATTAGCTTTACTTTGGGGCTGCGTGGTGGCATGGTTGGTAGCCATGTTAACTCTCAGCAAGAATGCTGCAGGTTTGAATCCTGCCAGCACAGCCCTTCTGCATTCGTGAGAAGACTTTCTCCAGGTTTCTTTACAAAAGCAACAAATATGCTTGTTTGTATGATGGTACTCTAAATTGTGCCTCGAATGGATGGATGGATATAGAGATGGAGATGACGGATAGACAATGTCCAGCTATTAGACTTTTCCCAATCAAACAGCACAGTAAAAAAAAAAAAAAAAAGAAATTCAAGAATATGATTATTATTTCAATGGTAAGAATTTGACATGTATTCTGAAGTGTTCTAGTGGTGAATACTGACATGTTTTTGTAAATATGTCTTCACAAACAGGTGCAGGCACATTTTGATATGTTGCATCTGACGTTAGTGACGTACGCTGCGCGCCGAGTGCCGGCCGGAAGGGATATAAACACAGATAAACATGGCCTCTCACTAGTGTCTTTCAACCTCCTACAGCATGGCAAACTGGACGGACGCGGAGACCATGGAGCTTTTGGCCGTGCGAGCGGACGAACAGATTAGTCGCCTTTTTACGGGGACGGTGAGAGGCAGCCAGCTGTTCGACTGAGTGGTGAAACACCGGCTGAGCGGGGCGTCAAGCGGGACAAAAAGCAGGTCGCATCAAAGCTAAAGGTCCTGAAAAAGAAATTTCATCAGTCTGACGTGTCTTCCGCCGGACGCTGAATGCGCGACCCTGTACGTCACATGGGGGGGGGGGGGGCACCCAGCGACCTCCCTTTATCCCGTCTTGGTTTGAGAGGTGCCTGACGGCAGTTTATTCTAGCTTCAGCTTTGCTACTATAAATGCCAAAATCCTCCCAGAGAGCCGCGGCAAATCCCGTTTTGCGCATCAGACTGGTGGCATTGGATGAGACAGCGCTCGTGAAGATGATTAAAGGGAGGCTCCTTCATTCAAATCCATATTTAATTAGTTACAACTATTTAATTAGTTCTAAAGGTTTGGATGAAAATCAACATCAGTGCTTTCTGTAAATCCTATAGACTTTCTTTCATTTCTCAAAAATCACAGTGTGTCTCCTTTTTGATATATTTACCTGAAATTGTATTTCCCACGTCCTGGTTAGCTGCTAGCTATCTGCATGTTAGATCTAGGATCTAGGTCAGACCTTGGTGCTATATCTGACCTGGATATTCTCTCTCCATGTCAGAAACCGGTTCTCACTAGCCTTGAGGTTAGGCTTGAATCTGGATTAAAATTTGACTCCCATATCAACCTGGCGGTATGCTCCTGCTTTCTTCATTTGCGTCGCCTAGCTAAAATTAAGCCATTGCAATCACAGACCCACTTGGAAGGAGTATTCCATGCCTTTGTGATATCAAGGCTGGATTACCGTAACTCTCTGTATGATGGCTTGGACCCGACTGCTCTTCGACGTCTGCAACTGGTGCAGAACAGTGCAGCCAGGTTTCTGACGGGGTCTAAGAAATGGGACCATATTAGTCCTGTGCTGGCTATGCTCCATTGGCTTCTTGCCCCCCATAGGGGCAGAGTATAAACTTATTTTATTTGTCTGTCAGTTTTTTCAGGGCAGTGCTCCTCCATACCTTGGGGATTTGTTAAAAAGACATGTACCCTCAAGGTCATTGAGCTCTGCAGATCAGTTCCTGCTAACTGTTCCTCGCTCCAGGTCTAGGACATGTGGGGATAGGGCATTATCTGTTTTAGCACCGTCCCTCTGGAACACGTTACCTCTTAACATTAAGCGGTCTTCATCTTGGACTGCTTTTAAGAGGCGCTTGAAGACTCATGTTTATCGTACGGCTTTCACCTAAATCTGTTGTTGTGGCTGGTTGTAACTGATTTTAATAGGTTTTTTTATTTTGTTTGCTATTATTGATTTTTTTTCTTTTTGATCCCAGTTTTATTGGTTTCTTGTTTCTGTGTTTTATTTGTGCTGTGTTCAGCTCTTTGGGTTCCCCTTGAGGATGATGGATAAAAATAAAAGTTGATTGATTGATTTATCATCACCAACAGGAAAATCATGAATATTAGGACGTTGCCCAAACTTTCGCATCCTACTGTATATAGTCTCTTTTTGCTGCCTGCTGCTTAAAAGACTACTACCGCCCAGGTGAAAAGACTCTCGTCCACCAGCATACTTGGTAGCAGAGACAATGTCTCTTGTCCACCTGGAGAAAATCAGGGACACTTTAGGGGCTCAATTTTAAAGTTTAATTCTATATGGCTGTCATTTATATTTTATTGTGATGGTGTGTCTGGATTATTTTGTGATTGTGTTTTTATTCCTTTTATAAGATTGTGTATTTTGGGTTATATCACTTAGTCACCTGTTTTATGTTCGCTCGTGTTTTCTTTAAAGGGACTTTTCGGACTTTTGAATTTTTATGCTCGCGATTGCCCCCTCAGGCCAAAAGCGTAACGGCAGCTTCAACAGTAGGCTCGTGCACGAGGCGCGCATGCTGGACGTGCACACTCCTTAACGGAAATAACAGCTGAGACAGTCCCGTGTGTGTGTGTGTGTGGCCCGGAGGACAGAGGACAGGAGAACGCGCAGCTAATCAATTAAATAATTTGGTTCTGTAGCTTTCTCTTCAGCACAGCCGACAAAGGTTTATGATGGGTCAGTCCTCCTGCATGCTCAGATCATTCCCTTCCCTTGCTTGAAAAATTGTTCCAAAATGAAAGTTGAACCCACATCTTTTTTATCTGTGAATTCAATGCCGATCGGCAAGTCTCAAATAAAAATTTGGGCATCTTACTATAAAAAAATATACCATTAATGTAAAAAATAAGCTCTAAATGAACTATGTTCACATCCAGAATCGAACCCAAGTCTTCTGCACAAGGGTCAGACATCTTACTAGGTGAGCTAAAGCGCCAGTGACGTCCATTGCATCTGTAACATTTATATCCTTGATGACAGCTGAAACAACGTTCAAAGAACGGTTCGGAGTGAAAATGGCTATTTTGTTGCTAATTAGCAGGAAATATCTAGAAGAAAGTTCTACAGAAAGTAGCTAAGGGTCCTCAGAAATGTAGCTAGCTTTGTCACTAGGCGTTAGGAACAGCGACAAAGTGGCACTGCTTCTCTCTCTGCTGCTAAAGCTACGGATAGCAAATGCTACGGGCGATGCCTGAGCGTGAACGCGCATGAAGCAGCCTGCTCGACCCGAGCATCTCTCTTTTTCTGTGATTTTACAGAAAAACAGGCAATCACAGTAAAAATGCCAGGGCTAATTCTACAGGACCAGGGCATTGCAGGAGAACGTATGAAGAAGACATTTATTATTTCTATACATGTTTTGGCTGTCACACTTCCATAATCAGGGGCGTAGCACCAAATTCTGGGCCCTAGGTACAAGTCTTCCAGGTGGGCCCCCATGCTCAATTACTCAATATCTCTCTTACACATTTTTTGTCATGCTATAAGACAAGATAATGAATATGGTCTTAGTTTAACCTCTATATTGAGCAAATACAAATGCCAGCATAATAAAAGTGAAATGCCCAGACTTCACATATAATTATTTTAATTACCAACAACGTGTTCAAACAAAAATCCTGGAATTTATTTTCCAGTAAATGCCCACTGACGGGTCTTCATGTTAGCAAAATCACTTATGAGATCTTTAAAGTCCAATCCTTTGGCTAATTGGCTTTCAATAGAAAGAAGAGCTAGGCTGTTCGGTCTATCCTGGGACATTGTTGATCTCAAATCATTTTTCACCAGTTTCAGTTTGCTAAAAGCCCGTTCACCCCCAGCAACAGTCACAGGTAGTGTGCAAAATATCCTCAGTCCAATACAAACTTCTCCAACAATGCTCTGTAATTGCATCCTGTATGGCATTAAGCAGCTCAAGAGGAGACCGAATGTGTGGAAATGTGGCACCATATATTGTTCTCAGGTGTAGCATCTCATTCTCAAATTCAGCTGTGAGATCCTTGTAATATTTTCTCATCAGTGCCTGGCATGATATCTTCATCTGCTCTTCAGTCATGTCTGTCATGGTTCATGATGTTAAGCTTTGCTGATACTGATATATCTTGATATATTAAATACATATGACATGAAATAAACCAGGTTCTCTCTGTGAATGTAATGTACTCTAAATTTTATAATCGCTGCATTATCAGCCAAATTATAAGTTTGTCCGTTTTCAAGATCAAATATAAAGAAATTTAAAATAGGCTTAAAATATCTAACCAAGTCAATAACAATCCTCTAACACCAGTGTCATCGTGCTATACGAAAAACAGTGGCAGCTTCTCATTCCTGAGATTACCACGAATCCATCGATACCAAGTTTGTCCTGGTCCATGACTGGGAAGGAGCTGAAATCTCCACACAGAGTGAACCTGTTTTTACTGCGAGGTCCGCAAATTAATTGGCGGCGGCCGCCCGCGATAATAATTCTGGTTAATATATATATATATATTAATTAGTGTTTTCACTGACAACACTAATTAATTTATATTTGATCTTGATGGTGAACTAAAGGCGTTTAACACTGAACACCTAACATGATTGCAGCTTCTGAGAGCTAGCTAATATCAGCTAAAACTGTGTTCTGCTGCTGCTGCTCACCGTCCTTCTACTTGCTTCTGTTCAATTAACCTTTTCTCCTTCTCCTTCTTTTCTTTTCTTTTCTGGAAGCCAGATTTCCCTTTCTTGGGAAAAGACATGACTGACTCTCCTGCCTCCAGCTCTGGCTGTCGGCATCTGCGATGACTCTTAGCTGTACATGCGGCCGTGCAGCCCCTGGCTGCGGGTGTGGACTAAACCACTTTGCACATTTTTAAGGGGTGATAGATGCCTCAGAGATTATTCAGTTATTATTTTTAAGGCGAAATTCTGTTTCTTAACCTCTTTATCCAGGTAAAGGGAAGTTTATTAAGACATTAAGTAAGTTGGGGGGAAAAAACAACAACAATAAAACATTTTTATTCAAAGCTGTCTCAGGGCCCCTCCCTGCAGTGGGCCCTGGGTAAACAGTACCCTCCCCCCCCCCCCAGTCCGACGCCCCTGTCCATAATGCCCCTTTAAAGGGTTAGGGTTAGTGTAGTTTTTACCATTAATCTCTGGAAATATCCTTCAAAATGTTGAAAATGAATTAAGATGCCCAGTTGTTAAATAATATTAGCGGTTTCATAACATAGAACTAGAGCTGAAACGATTCCTCGAGTACCTCGAATAATTCGAGTACAAAAAAGCCTCGAGTCAAATTCTCTGCCTCGAGGATTCGTTTAATTCATATTTAATTAATTCATGGCTTTGCAATCGCCCGGGGTCATGTTTCACCCGGACCGAAATAAGTGACGCACATGCCCACTGGACTGAATGCACACGCGAGTAGCGAATATAACTTAACTTTCTCTTAACAACGTGGACCCCGGTGGAGTGCGAAAAAGACAGAAAAAGTCAAAGTTGTGGGACCATCTTTGACGTCGTAAGGTGGAAAACGTAGTCCAGTATAAATACTGTAAAATGGATTTAGCCTAGCACAACACCACATCCTCCGTGCTGCAGCACCTGTAAATGTCACTTCTGCAAGCGGACTCGGAGCCTCTACAAGATAATGCTTTTTAGCCTGTTTTTCTATATATTCTGCGGACTCTGCGACTTTTTCGTTTGTAGCACTCAGCTTCAGCTCACACCGTACATCTGGTAGCAACACGTCGGACTTAAAATGTGCTAAAAATAGCAGTTTTTACACAATATGTCGGACTTTCTATTGTGTTATTGATGTCTGTTGTCCCTCGGGGTTTCTGCAGGAGGACACGGGTATTTATGAGTGGCGGAGGAAAACGAAAGAAAGTAAATAAATGTTTTGTGATCAGTATAATTTGAGAAAACCACAGCAAACATGCTTTTGGCAATCCTTGTTAGTGTGAGAAAAAAGTGTAGAAATTAAAACGGACGTGTGTTAATAGGGAAACAGCCGGCGAGCTGTTTGCGCCGTGAGCGGTTCTGGTTCTGTTTGGGCCGCAGCCGCTCGCAGCGTTATCCTCCTAGTTTTTGTCTGGCTTGCAGGCTAGCAGATTCTCACACGAGGAGAGAATCGGCTCAGGTTTACTTATTTTTTGCACAGGCATTTGTTTACTGTGAAGTAAAGTTGAAGTGCTGAAGTTTTGAAAACTAATTTTGAATAAAACTTGAAGAATAACTGGCAATTGCTTGCTCATTTTAAGAGGTCTTTCATAATTATAACATGCTATTTGATATCAAATCACTTTTATTGTCACGTCACATGTGCAGGTACACTGGTACAGTACATGCGAGTGAAATTCTTGTGTGCGAGCTTCACAGCAACAGAGTTGTGCAAAAATACAGTAATGTAAAAACAAGTAAAATATAAAAATGGCTAATCTAAGTATACAAATGAATAAAGTAAACAATAAGATAAGAGATATAAAATGTACAGAGGTTGGTATGTGCAAAACAGTGGCATTAATGTACAGTATGGAGTGTGTAATGTTGGAACTTGGTGGAGCTCGCGACGAGGCAGCCATACTCGGCGCCATCTTGGCTCATCAATATATGATATAATGGTTTACAAACACAAAAGGGTAATTTATTAGAGTACTCGATTAATCGAAAAAAAAGATACGATAGAGTACTCGATTACAAAAATATTCGATAGCTGCAGCCCTACATAGAACCATAAAAATCTGTTGTAAGATACATCGGAGTGGGTCAAAGGGTGTGTCCGAATCCAGGGGCAGAATGCTTGTGAGGTCGAGTCGTTGCTTGACCGCTAAAACCGGATTCTGGCACACCTATCGTCTCTGGGCGACGCCATGTTGGATGCCAAGTTTCCTTCTACAAGAGCCCGTGAGGACAAAATGCATTTACTGATTTGTCACAAATGGCTACAAAACTTTCACCGTTAATAAACGTTGTTGTTTTACACATTTGCCTCTCCACTCATAGCCAACGATGAACAGGAGTCTGATGTTCTTGTTATTTTGCTGGAGGTTGCAATCCCCGGGATTTTTGACCCTAATGCAGGGATTGAAGCAAAAAATTCTCATCCGACTGAAAATTATTGGGCGGGGGGGGGGGCTCACATTGTTTACATGCAGCCACTATTCGGGTTTTGATGGGTTTTAAGGTCAGTATTCTTGTTTCGGAACAATTTGGAATAACCCGTTCACACACACAGTGTTTAAAAGTGTGGGTGTTGAGATTTCTGAGGTAAAAAAGATGATAAGTATTAAAGTACTCTAGGGGTGTCGGGGGCATGGCACCCCGGAGAAAAATGATTGGACATTTTATATTTAAACACATCGGTCTGGTGCATTTTGGGGGGCAAAAGTAGCGTTACAGGCTGGTAGGTATGTATGATAAAGTATCTATACATGTTCATTATAATGATATATTTGAGTTAACAATGCTATCCTGTCCTTTCTTCATCCATTATGAACACAGACTACAGTTGATGCATCCATGCTGCTCAGCACCAGAACTGCACTAGTTACCAAAAGAACCAATCAGCTGGCAGAGCTGCTGGTGAACGTGTGAGCTGCAGAAAATGAAAAACTCCGTGACTCAATTTAAGGGACAAAGCAGAATCCAGCTGCTGTTGTTTATTTGTTGTTGTTGTTTATAGAAACTAAATATATCTGCAGGACTTCAGGCCCAGGGCAGAGTTTTAGACCTCAGACCAGCTTTAGATCATGACCTGTTATTAATATCATGTTCTTTACACCAATCTGAATATTCTGTAATGTTCACAGACATCCAAACCTTAGAAATGAAATATAATCAATATTAAAATAAAAATTATTAATATTTTTATACTTATTTACATTTGATAGTAATATGATTAATAATATTTAATCTCATCTTCTATCATTTGTGGGTTTAGTGCATTCACTTAATATTAATTATAAAATGATAAATAACAGGTCACTAGTCTGGGCACAGGAAGTGTTTCCAGGACCTAACGCTTGTTCAGCTCTTCCACTGACAGGAGAAATCCTCTCATCAGCAGGTGATCAGCAGAGCGTCATGACTGAACACCGGCCCGGAAAAACCAAGAGACGACTAAAAACACCGACCTCAGATCGGCCCACTGGGAATTTGGGTGCTGGATCCGCTCATCACGTTAACTCTCACTGTGACATCGGAGCTTTACTGGCTCTGTTAGAATCCCAGCGCCTGGTGCACGCGCAGTTTGTGTTTGTGTGCACGGTGGGAGCGAGCAATGAGCGCACGCGTTGTTGCAGCTTGGGCGGTGCAGAACGGTGGAGAAACGCGTTTCAACAACACCGGTGCACGTTTCAATTAGCAACAGGAGAGAGCGAGCGAGAGAGAGAGAGAGAGACTCTACTAAACCCAAGCGAGCGCGAGATGAGATTTTGACTGAAACTTTTTTCTGATTATTCAACTGACTGATATCCGTCGCCACGGCGGAGAACTTTAATCCCTGCCCTAATGGCCATCCACTGGTAAGGTCTTTCTTCAACAGGTATCTACTGCCCCCAATCGCCAAGGAAAACGCACACTGTCACTTTAAGCTTGACCCAGTGTAACAAGGTGGGTGGTGGAGGGGCAAGGCAGCTTTATTTATGTAGCACAGTGGTACTCAACCTTTTTTGACTGATGTACCCCCTTTGAAATATTGTTTTCAGCCGAGTACCCCCTAATGAGCGCAAAAGCATTGGGGGCAGGACTCTGGGATTTTGGGATAATGAATTTAGCCTACTTCTACTGAATATAAAAGACATTTTATGAACTTTTACTTATATTTTCCTAAAATATTTATTAAATAATTATTTTTTGAAAGATTTTCCATGGATACTATTTTTTTAAAATGAATGTACATTTTCTCACGTACCCCCGGAGTTTCTTTACGTACCCCCAGGGGTACGCGTGCCCCCATTTGAGAAAGGCTGATGTAGCAGATTTCATACAGAGGCAAGTCAATGAGCTTCCCATCAGCAAGAATTGTGAGAACATTCAAATCAACAAGATAGAAAATACACTTTATAAATGAAAAGAAACAGAGTTAAAGTTAAAGGGTGAGCAAATGCAGTGCAGAAAGAGCAGCATAAGACCATTTATTCAAAGGCTGATGAAAACATAAATGCTTTGAATTTTGATTAAAAAGGTTCTAGAGTGGGGGGTTCATTGTTATTTACTGCCATGCTTCATTAGAGCCCCAGACGCCCTGTGCCATGCCAATCACATCGCTCCATCATTTTGCTGGGCCAATCACAGCGCTCCATCATTTTGCTGGGCCAATCACAGCGCTCCATCATTTTGCTGGGCCAATCACAGCGCTTGGTGGGCAGGATGATGCCACGGTGCGGAACTACTAAGGTGGAGTTAGCTCGTTTGCTTCGGCATCAACTTTGGTATATTTAGACTTCGGCTTTCGAGTCAAGAGCAGAAAGAGGTGCTTAAGTCCATTATGTGGTATTTGCATCTTCTTTGACAGTGTATGGTGGTCTTTCCATAGCATAGAGTACGTCATGTTGTTCGTTGTCCAATAGCATGCAGAGACACTTTGAAAGATAACCGTCCCATGACTGAACTTTGTCTAAGGGTCGTGGCCAGACTAGATCCACATACCTGAGAGCAGCAGGTAGTGTTGGTAAATATTAGCAGCAGGAACTCTTGGTTGGCAGTGCTTGACCGCTTCAGATATGGCTCTGTAGGGAAAAGGAACACGATACAGTCAAATCTCAGTAATATTCAAGGATCTATTGATCGGAAACAGTTTAAGGACCTTATGTGTGATGGAGTGGTCCCACAACATCCTCCCACAACATTCACCAGTCCATCTATAGCAAACTCCTGCAAATACAAGAGACAACAGAGTAGACCGTGTTCTGTTTAGAAGTTCCATTTCTCTGCTTTCTGGGTTACCAAGTAAAAGCTTAAAGGTGTGGAACACTGAAAAATATTTTTCAAACTATTAATTCTGATTGTAATGGGTCACTGAGTTTTTCACGCAGGCTGAACATGAAATAGTCTCCTACACCTATCTCCTGCATTGGTCTCTGATAGGAAACAGACGGTGAAACTCTAGGATTTGAAAAGCAGGACGGATCTACGTCACACTGACTGTCACTAACATCCATGGACTCACCCATGTTGAGTTGCTATGGGGGAAGGCAGCAGAGAACGTGTTGGCTTGTAGAAGCTAACTGTTAGCATTAGCAACTTCACCACATGGTATAACTCCTCCAGGCTTGTGTTATTTGTGGAGGTTAAACATCCAAGTCAGAGGTAGTCACATTGCTGTTACCCAATCGAAGGCAAGATGTCTAAAAATCAGTAAATAAGACTCCAAATCGTCTGAAGCTCAGCTGTAAGGTGGCTCACTTCTCTTTGCTGGAAGTAGTGCACTGGTGGCTTACTTCAACTAAAACTGGGAGATATCAGCACATTAACCTTCGACAACGGTGGCACAGGAGTAAAGTGCTCGCCCCTTAATCGGACGGTTGCAGGTTTGAGCACTCAAATTTTTGCTGTTGTGTTTTTGGGCAAGACACTTATCCCACCTTGCCTGCTGGTGGTGTTCGGAGGGACCGATGGCGCCTTTGTACGGCAGACTCGCCTTTGTCAGTGTGCCCCAGGATGCGTCATGTGGAATTCTAGGATGTCCAAGGAAGGTCCCGCCTTTCTCGCCTCTGATTGGCTGGAAGGGCTCTACTACGATTGGCTATTTCGTGTAAGAGAGACAGTTTTCCCTCGCTGCAGGATTTTGTTTACAACCAGATCTTGAGGAGTGTTTGGAAGAAATTGTGAACTCATCGCTATAATGAACATCCTTTCCTGTTTAGCAACAAACCAGTTTCAGTTTCTTTCATAAAAGAACCTGAAAAACATCAAATGTGAACTTGTAATAGATCTTGTTGCATTTTATCACACTGTAGACTGACTTTATATCTGTTGGCTCTATTGGGGTTATCTTATTACTTCATTATTAGGCTATCCTGCTTTAATAGGTTAAGGCTGTTTACAGGTTAGAGCACATCTCTCATCATCAGATTAAATGTGTATCATTTAATGAAGTTAAAGCTGATTATGATTTAGACCTATTTTTCACCAGTTTTCATTCTTCTAGAGAAGAAACAGACCTGATGCACACAGCTGGGCAGAAGAGGGCAGTTTTATTAAATGTCATACCCAGGTAAGGCACATATGTTTATCCTGTGTACTCTAATGCTTCAGAGCCAAGAGATATGAAGTTAGTACAACAGTTTGAAAAAGGCAACAAGATTTAAAATTCACATTTTATGTTGTTATGTTTTTTTATGAAACATAAAACATTTTACAAACCAGGACAGAATGTTTATTATAGCGCTAAGTTCACATTTTCTTTACTAAACTTCCCAAAACCACATTCTGCTGGTGGCAGAAGGACAGCCAATTTGCTGTTAAATGAAATAGCCAATCATAGTAGAGCCTTTCTAGCCAATCAGCGACGAGTAAGGCGGGATCTTCCTTGGACATCCTAGAATACAAAATGACGCCCCCCAGGGCAGCTGTGGATGCAATGTAGCTCATCACCACCAGGGTGTGAATGACTGATAGTGTTGTGAAGCCTCTTGGGGGGGGGGTTTCAAGACTCTAGAAGGTGTTATATCAAATACAGGCCATTTACCATTTTACCATTACTTCACTTCATTTATAGAGCACCTTCTGCAACCTCACCGGATGGCCAAAGGACTGTAAATAACAAAACAATCCCAGTGGCTGCCTGGTGGGATCTGAGTCCCTGCGTTATGTTGGGTCCACAGCTGGGCTGGTCGCCTCTGAGCCCCGGGCCGCTGGATTCCGGGCTCGGCCGGCTTGGGGGTGGGAGGCTGCGGGCGGGCCTGTGGGCTTGCCGCTGATATCTCCCGGGACTCTGCCGGCTGCTGGTTGTGACCCCCCCCCGGGGCGATCCTCTGCGCCTCTCGAGAGGGGGGCAGGGGCTTTTCTGGTTGCAGTCTACCTGGGGTCCCTGCACTCTGGGGCAGCTCCTGGATCTCTGGGACTCGGAGCTCCTTCCATCTCCTACACATCTTTGGGGGCAGATCTGTGGCCCCTCACACTCTCTATTGGATGCTCCTATAGAGAAACCTTACATAAACAAGCGCGTGTACACACACAGGTGCTCACATGCTGCTCTCATAAGAATGGACTTGGGTACATTCAACACGTCTTAAGGCTGTGGTTGGCACTAAATGCACTGTGATTTATTATCGTGTGATTGTTCAGTAAAACAATGTTGATTTTATATTTCCTCATCAGGTTGACACAGAGATAGCTTGCTCCTGTTGTTGTGTCCCTTTTTTGTTTGTTTTTCTGTTTCTGCAGGGCTAGATGCAGAATTTTGTTCATCACTGATTGTTTATTTTTGTGGAATCCCCACGGGAAAACAGAGATTTCACCAAATTCTGACCTTTACCCTTTGGTATTTAACCTTCCCCTCACCCACATCCTAATCTTAACCCACTTCCGCAAGCAAAACTTTGTTTCCAGTTGTAACGTACCTCTCAAATATAGTTAACGACAAGTTCAATATGAGAAGCAGGGTTAAGGTTAGGATGTGGGCAGTGCTTAATTTGTAAATCAAATGTTCCCCGACCGCAAATACTGATGTGAAATTAAAGTTCACTAAAGGCAAAAAAAAAAAAGGGGGGGGGGGGGGGTTCCAGGTTGGTCCACTTGAGTTTTTGACAATTAAAAATTGTGCCCACATTTTCAGTTAACACACATTTCTTGGTAGTTTCTGCATTTTTACTAATCCCCTAGCCTGGCAAGCAAGACTATGTGTGTGAATATAAATTCACTTATGTGAATACAAACTTTGCAAAGCAAGAATTTGGTCTAGTTCACTAGGCGACTGTTCCTCTGCTTCAGCCCTCTCCCCCCTCCCCCTGCGCAGCAGCAGCAAACTCACTGACGCGCCTGCAGCCTCTCGGAGTTCCTGCTGCTCTAAACATTAAAATAATTATTTCATTTTCTGTTCCTCACTTCTGATTACCTTTAGTGGTGTCTGTTTGTTGCAACCAGCAGGTACAAAAACTAACTTGTTTTTATTTGACTATTTTTTCTGTCCTGCCTGTTTATTATCTTCCTGCATCTCCTCTCAGTCCTAAAGAGAAACTGCTACCTGGGTTCATATATATTCACCTCATGAGTTACCTTTGAACTGCAGTTCTAAAAGATCTACTGACCGCAAATAAGGTGAATGAGTGCGCGCCGAGCGCCAGTCGCACCAGTGAGGCGAAGTCACCGAAGGACATGGGAGACGCGCTCCGCTCCGCAGCAGCGAAACGCATCAGACACAAATAAAAGACAGAAATCATTAAAGGATATGAGCCGACATAAACGATTGCGTGTTAAATTTGTTTTGGATGTGGCACCGCTTTAATAACGTTACTGTGGCCGTGCTCAGGACGCATCTGTCGGGAGCGCATCAAAGATCAGAGCTCTGCGCCTCTCAGCTCTAAACAATCCCCGGAGAGTCCACATAGATAATGTAATATAAGTAGAACCAGGAGCTGTTTTGGGCTCGCCCTGGGTGTGGAAGCTGGGGGCTTCCAGGGGAGCGTCACCCTTTCAGGCGAGCTGGGATCCCTTTAGCTCACCCGTAATTCGGACCCTGCGTAAAGCACAAGTTGGTCGCGTGAGTTGCCGGAACGGTCCTTTCAAAATAATAAGAAGAAGAAAATATCATTTCTATAGATAAAAATCACGAGGCGCTTCACAAAAACAAAAAATATAAAAAATTGTAGAAATATAAAAAAGCATTTAGAAAATGTTTAAAAATATATTTAAGGCAGTTCCTGGATCTTGTTCCGGCAAGATCTGGCTCAAATTAAACCCTGGATGTGGGTGACAGGAAGGTCAAATAGCAAAAGGTTAGAGGTCAAATATCAATGAAATGTACATTTTACTGCAGGCGTCGGAAATCGATGTGCTGTGCCAGAGCGTCGCCTTCTGACGCGTTGGGACTCCCAGCTTGGTCACCCCGCGTCATTTTCCGATGCTTTGGGTGTGAGAACGTACTGCAAGACTCACACTTTCACACTTGTGCCCTTCAGTTGTGCGATCCCAATCAGGGGTGCGAGTGCGTAGGGTGTCCCTTTCTCAAGTGTGGAAATTGATCATGCCCTTTTTGCGTCCTTGATCCACATTTCACCCAAGTCTGCATCGATGCTGACTTGGGATAAGTGTATATCCCACAATCCCTTGCTGCGGGAGAACATGCTTACCATATGTATTTTCTAATGAAAGTACTTCATTTTATGACGATTAGTTGATGGAGTAATCTGACAACTGGGAGGTATCAATTTCAGCTTCATTGACACATACTAGAGTCTTTGGACAAAACACTGAATCCCACATCATTCCGTGTGTCTCTACTAACTGCATTACTTGTTTCTTTTGTTATCAGATTGCTCTAAATTCCTCTCACATAAAGCAAAGAGCTTCCTGACCAAGTTTTTTTAAATCAACAACAGAACTACATCTCCTTACCCCCCAGAGACCCACGGTTGTAATATTACAACATCAGATTTAAGGCTACAAAAATAAACCTTCCCCATTTTTTTTCTTTTAAAACCACATTTACATTGCTAATAGGTCCCATTGTTCAGTTCTGCAACACTACTGGCTGTTAAAATGTGTAAATAGGCCCGTTTATCTGGCCTCCTAGAACAACATGTGGAAGGTTAAAAAAAGATTTTGCAGTTGTTTTCTAAATTTGGGTCTCTGGGGGTTAAAAAGTAACAATAGGTGTCCTTTAAATAAAATCAGTTTAAAACCTTTAAACTGGAGGCTGTAACTTGAGGAGTTTCATCGTATCCTCCGAATGTGTTTGGAAGGCCTAGAAAAAAACAACAACAACAACAAATGAACAGAGGAGACCATCCTGGTGGTGAGAGATGATACTACATGAACAGGAGCACACTGTATGTTAGCTGGTAAAAGATGCTCTGAATCAGAATGACTAAATCCTGCACTGACGCTTTCCTGAGTCAACCTCGGAAGCACAACTAAAGCGGAGTATCGTTTATAAATGCACCAATTTCTTTCTTTAAGAGTGCTCTGATGCTGTGGTGAAGTGATTATCTAAGCTGCTGGCTGCAACCTGACAGGGACTTACCTGCGTTGGGATAACAAATAATAAAGGAAGAAGTGTTTTTTCCAATAGCCTCAATAAACGGCCTCATTTCAGTTGCCCCCAAGGCACAGTTCAGACCGATGCTGCAACAACACCAGGGACAAGGCAGCGTTACTGGGGAATTGTGTATTATGGCCCTTTTTCCATTAGTACCTGCTGTGCAACTCCACTTGGCTCGACTCGGTAAAAAAAACAATTCAGTGCAACAATGTATGACATGGCAGCGGTGTTGATCACTCAGGATGGACCTGCTGGAACTTTCTGCCGTGTCTGTGGCTTTCGGTCACACTTCCACAAGAAAAGACGTTGGGCAGCAAGGTGAAACACTCCGGAAGAACTGGTGACTCCACCCCCTAGCCAATCAGTGACCCATTGTCCTCTGGCGTCATGTTTTCAGCCCATCTCAATACACTTGGAACTTTTTAGAGGCTGGTACTTCAAGAGGGGCAGCAAACTGGTACCCATCAGTAGCGGGAGAACCTCGGGAACCATGACGAGCCACGTGGACTCACACAGAGTAGGTACTAGTAGAAAAGGACCATTAGATTACTATTCGAACCGGTAACTTACCACATTGGTTTGGCATGGGACACACTCACGACAAACGCTTCACCAGTCTGACCAGACAGAGTTCGTCCACTGCGGTCAACAATAGTCCCCGAGATCTGCTCAACAAGCCAGATAAGATACACTCACCACCCCAGACTTGTGTTTCATGTTACTCTTCACTGTACAGCTAATGCATAAAAACCCTATTTGCAACAGTAGCCATTACTTCAAAATTAATTCACCAATTTTAGTGGACTTTTTAGTAAATGTTTAAAAAGCAAATCAGAAAATTAAGTTTCTATAATCATTGAGTTATTCTAATCTGAACTAATGCTACAGATGTCATACCTGCCGGGTAAAAAGACTCAATAAATGTATTCCCACCACGGACCCTGATGAAGACCATGAGCTGAAATGTGCTGGTCAGCTATTCAAGTCATTCTCTACATACTTTCATCTTCACTTCATCATTTCACTTTCTTTGACTCAGATTTATAATTGTTGTCATGTTATGAAATTACTGACAGCTGGATTTAACTAATCAAATAGGCACAAGCCTCCTATTGGATAATGACTAATTGAGTGATTATCTTTCAGCTGGCAACAAGTTATTTAACCCCAACTGGTGCAATGAGTTGCTTCTCATTTATTAACCCTTTAACGCCTGAATATGTTTTGAATTCTAAAATTATTTTCACCTGTGGAGTTTCTTTCAGGCAGTATGTTGGTTGCATTTGGAGCGAATGCAGGTTTGACGCTAATTTGTGACAGCTGGCGTTAAGGGGTTACACAACCACATCGAAAGACACATCTCATGGTCGTGGAAAAGATGTTTATCTGTTTGAGAAGGGTCTAGTCATTGGCATGCATCAAGAAGAGAAGTCCCACATTCTGAATGACTTTAGCGTCCTCTGCATAGTGGAAACATGGATTCTAGGGGCATGTTAGTGCTGAATTGTTACTAGATGGATATATTTGTTTTAATTCTCCCAGGGCTGTTGGCGGGGAGGTGGCCTGGCCTGGGTCATCAAGGACTGTTTTGGCTGATGCCAAATGAAATCGAAAATGTCTTTCCACAGTTGTAAGAACTCTTTGTTTGATTTTGGGTCAATTTCTGAATTTCTGGGGATGCTTATTTATCATCCACCGAAATTTAATCTGGACTTCTAAACCGACTTTGCTGATCTACTGTCTGTTTCTGTCCCAAGGTTTGGTCATGTTGTCATTTTGGGTTATTTTAATATAGATATGTGTTGTAGCCAAGTAATGCAATAGTGATAAAACCTCTGAAAACTTGCATTCTGTTCAGGAGGCCTGTAGACAGTCACAAATAAAATCTGGGGAACGCTAAAAGCAGCTGCGGAATACTCTAAAGTAGTAAAATTGTCGAATAAAACAGGTTTTACAGAAAGTATCGATGAACTTATAAAAGCCGTCCTGCCACCCTTTTTTCCATTCCTTGTTGAATAAGTAAAATAAAAATTTGGTGGGGAGGTCTCTGTAAGAACAACAGGGGCATCAGAGCTCAGCCAGGTTTCTGTTAGAACAGACCTGGGCATTTTACGGCCCGCGGGCCACATCCGGCCCTTTGGTTGACTTTGACCGGCCCGCGTAAGGTTAATTGGAAATTACAAAATAAATGTATTTTCTCATTTTACCTCATGCATGGGCTAAGGCTGCATTGCTTTTATTTTGAAGTTGTTTTTTACGTGCACAATGACGCAATACGTATAGCCACAAGTGCCCGCGGTTGACATGGTGATTGTAGCCCGAGAAATGTCCGCTCATGGAAAAAAAAAAGAAAGATGCCGAATGCAGGATTTTCAACAAAAATTGGACTGCTAAGTATTTTTTTTACTGAAGTCGGAGGTAAAGCCGTGTGTTTGGTTTGCGGGGAGGAGATTGCCGTGTTTAAGGACTACAATTTGAGTCGGCATTACGACAAGAAACACTCGGAAAAATACAAGAACTCATCTGATGCTGAGAGGGCACGGACATCTGAAGCTTTGCTAGCAAAGTTGCAAAAGCAGCAAGGCTGTTTTACTAAGCTTCACACATCCAGGGATGCAGCAACCAGGACCAGCTTTGTGATATCCCACAAAATAGCTAAAAACAGCAAGCCGTTTTCGGAGGGAGAGTTTGTCAGAGTGCATGGAGGACTCTGCCGCACTAATATGCCCTGAAATAAAAGGCGCATTTGAGCAAATCCCGCTGTCCAGGCGAACCGTGACCAGGAGGATCGAGGACATTGCGGGGAACCTGGAGCTTCAGCTGCAACGTGAAGAGGCAAGTTTTGACTTTTTCTCATTAGACGGGAGCTGTGATGTCCGGGACACAGCCCAGCTGCTCGTATTTGTCTGGGGGATAACGGACTTCAAGCTCACAGAGGAGCTGGCAGCAATGCGGTCGATGAAAGGGACAACGACAGGGAGTGATCTTTCTACAGAGGTAAATGTGTGCACGGACACTCTGGGATTGAAATGGGAGAGACTGTCAGGTGTCACAACAGACGGTTGTCCAAATCTTACAGGGAAAAATGTCGGACTTTTGAAACGCATGCAAGATAAAGTGACAGAAATCGATGCAGATCAAAAATAGGTGTTTTTGCATTGTATTATACACCAACATGTGTTGTGCAAGTCAGTGCTAAAAATCAACCATGTTACTGATGTTGTTACTAAAATAATAAACTTCATCAGGGCGCGGGCGATGAATCACAGACAGTTTGTGGCTCTTGTGGAGGACTCCACACAGCTGTCAGATGGCTCAGCCTGGGGAAGGTGCTGAAGAGGGTTTGGGACTTGAAGGCAGAGATTCAGGATCTCTGCTGGATTTCTACTCTTCTCTTAAGGAGGACTTTCCAAACCTGAGGAGACATGCTCAGAAGATGTTGGTTCTCTTCGGCTCTACCTACATTTGTGAACAAGCATTTTCATGATGAAGTTTACAAAATCCAGGTATAGATCCTCTCTCACTGATGATCATGTGTCAGCTGTGCTTCGCATCTCCACCTCAGACATTCAACCTGACTTTGATGCACTCGTTAAAGCCCAGCAGAGACTAGATTTCTCTCAATGAATAAGAAAAAAATTGCTTAAAAACACAAAATAAGGTGTTTGGACCACAAATGTAGGCAACTAGCAGTGAACTGGGACACTTTTTTTAAACCTCTTTCTCAAGATCACAGTTCAGTGATTTTATTTTACAGACAATACTGTGTGTCTGTAGAATGCTAAGAACCTCTTTCCAACAATATTTGAAACTCAGAATGTGTTTTGGAGTGAATGTGACTGAAACTGTTAACTAATATAAGTCACAAATGTTTAACAAAAACCAAATGTGCACACTTTGTTTACCATTGCCTTGGGAAATTTGAATAAATCACATTTTTGTAAGACAACCTCACTTTTTCCTTTTTGCTCATTCATAACATTTAGTCTACTCTTACCAGCTTGAAAAAACGATGGTATTTACTGCTTTTTATAAAGAAATACCATTAATATTATGCATAATTGACTTCAGCCTTTTGGCCTGGCCCTCCACAATATTTTCTATTTCTCATGTGGCCCCATGGAAAAAATAATTGCCCACCCCTGTGTTAGAAAAAAACTCTGAAGATTAGAGTCTAAAATCAAATAATTTATTATAAAAGTTTTGTTCAGCAGACAGTGAACTTTTAAAAGAGCCATATTAACAGTGACAGGAGATGAAGTGACTGTATGACACGCAGAACCTGAGATTTTTGGTAGCTGTTTGAGATTACCAAGGTTACGTTTGCTAGATTTGTGTTTATTTGGTCACTCTCTGCTGATGATGACAGGTACGAGTGGTTTGACAAGGTTCAAGTCTGACATTTGAGTTACTGTTAAAATCAGGGCTGAGTTTGTAGGTGCATGGACCAGCTGCACTTCAGGCTGTGGGGATGCAAGGGGGGGGGGGGGGGGACGTGGACAGGCCAGGCTCACTATCAGGGTGCGGGTTCCTTTGCTGTTCATGTGGAGCCTGTCGGCCCCAAACGGGTGACTCCAGCCCCAGCAGATATTAAAATAGTTTATAAAACCATGTATATAAAAATGCTTCTGTAGACCTCCGTTGATTTCAAATGACTCCACTACCCATACCTTAACCCTAATCAATGGGGTTCTATTCGCAACACTAGCCTCATCTAATTTCAACTAAATTTTTATTCACACCATACCTCTAGAACCAAGTATTAGGGTGCTTTGCATGGTGTGGACTCCGATTTCCCTCTGGGATTAATAAAGTATTTTTGAACTGAATTGAATTAAAATGTCCCCACGAAGTGGAAATGTCCAGACATTACAGGTTAAAGGTCAAAATGTGTCCACTTCCAACATATAAAGACAAGCACACATACACAGGTTCAACACCACAAAAGGGTAACTCAGGCATCAGACATACAAATATCGGCCGTCTTTCGTAGCTTTTTTCAAAAAGTAGGTCAATGGCAAACAGGGCAGCCTGTGGAAATCAAACACAAAGACCAGAAGAAGCATGCTGTACATTATAAAAAATACATAAAATCCTAAGTTATTTTACTGAGGTTCATGTAAACATCAAAATATAACAACAATAGTGTACAACAGAACAAAACACATTGCATCCTGAAGCTACAAAATCTCAATATTCCTCTATGAGGCATGGTAAGTAAACACGTGATTTGTGGAGTTCCTCAAGGTTCGGTTCTGGAGTGCCTCTGTTTTTACAGTATATTTAACTTTGGGTCAGATAATCTGTAAATTCAAAACCGTTACAAATCAGTCTTGATTATGTGTACTCTTATACCTGTGTGTGTGTGTGTGTGTGTGTCATGATAACCAATTATGTGGCAATGAAAGGAAGCACTGTGCATGACGCTTGTGTCATGTGTGCCTCTACTGAGCTGAACCAGACCACAGTGTGTGTTGTTTGTTCCTCTGTCACGAACAGTCGGGCCGGCAGTTATCCTGTCCTGCAAGATGCTAAACTTAACAAAAACATTTCCTATAACAGGTATGCAGATGATGTAAAGCTGTACTGTTCCTTTAAAGACAATAAGTTGCAAGTGTTGTCTTCTTTGCCTGATTTTATGTTCACCCCTGTATTATGACACCCCTGTATTATGACACCCCTGTATTATGACACCCCTGTATTATGACACCCCTGTATTATGACACCCCTGTATTATGACACCCCTGTATTATGACACCCCTGTATTATGACACCCCTGTATTATGACACCCCTGTATTATGACAACCCTGTATTATGACACCCCTGTATTATGACACCCCTGTATTATGACACCCCTGTATTATGACACCCCTGTATTATGACAACCCTGTATTATGACACCCCTGTATTATGACACCCCTGTATTATGACACCCCTGTATTATGACACCCCTGTATTATGACACCCCTGTATTATGACAACCCTGTATTATGACACCCCTGTATTATGACACCCCTGTATTATGACACCCCTGTATTATGACACCCCTGTATTATGACACCCCTGTATTATGACACCCCTGTATTATGACACCCCTGTATTATGACACCCCTGTATTATGACACCCCTGTATTATGACACCCCTGTATTAGAGTGTACCTTTTTTTCCCAAAAACAAATCGATACGATACGATTACTAACCTTGGAATTTGCAGTGTCAAAGATGGTTTCAACAAGAAGAAGATCCACGCCTCCATCCAATAAACCCCGAATCTGCTCAGAGTAAGCTTCTACCAACTCATCAAATGCTGTGGAAACAGGCATACACAAAAACCATCGACACTCAGCCATCCACTGCACAGATGTCTGAAGAGTAGCTTCTGCATGGGCCAAACAAAGCAGCCTTTATTCAAAGAAAAAATAATGTATTTGTTAAAAAGTCGTCTTACTGATGTTCCGGAAGTCTGGCCTATCCACAGAGGGTGACACAGACAGGGTTTTATTGGTGGGACCCAGAGCCCCAGCCACAAAGCGTTTACAACCTGGTAAAACACACACACACACACACACAACTTGATGCTATTCAGACAAGAAAATGTCAGATATAGGGAATATTTCAGACACTGAAGACATTGAGGCTGACCTGACTGTTTGAAGACATCGTCAGCTGCCTTTCTTGCAAGCTCAGCTGAAGCTCTGTTGAGGCGATAAGCCTTAAAAAACAGTTACAGCAACACATCTACATATTAATTCAACGCAATGATAAATGAGCCGCACTTGTATAGCGCCTCTCAAAGGACTCCAAAGCGCTTTACACTACAGTGCATCATTCACCCATTCACACACTGATGGTGATGAGCTACGATGTAGCCACAGCTGCCCTGGGGCGCACTGGCAGAGGCGAGACCGCCGAGCACTGGCGCCACCGGTCCCTCTCACCACCACCAGCAGGCAAGGTGGGTTAAGTGTCTTGCCCAAGGACACAACAGCAGAATTCTCTGTCGGGAGCTGGGATCGAACCTGCAACCTTTTGATTACTAGCAGCTTGTCCTAGAAGCCTGCTGTGCTAGCAACAACAAGCGTGTTACACACAACTATACTCATTGAAGATCCTATATCATATAAGACCCTAGGGCTGAAACAGTGGAGCTGATATGGTCAGTTTACACTGTGGCAGAGTGAAAGGCGCACACACGGAGGTGCCCCCTGGATTTGTCTGATTTCTGTGTACTGAGACTTTTCTGGGTTATTGTAGTACATAACGTAACTTTTAGGGAACCCTTTGTGTTTTGCACCAAGTTTTATTTGGTGTTGAAAGGGTTTGCTTAGGGGTCATGTGACGCAGTGGGGCTAGAAGGATGCTTCTCCGGGGGCTTTCTGATATTGAGCTCATGTTTGAAAGGCCAGTTTTCACATCTATTCTGATGTGTTCACGATGAACCCAAGATCCAAAAATAAGCAAGCTAACTCTATAGATATGCATTTTCCATCATGTCAAGAGGAAAGTCTGCAACAGAAGGCTAGCATTAGCAAGATGGCGCACGATCAGATGCAACTTACTAGGCCAACACACTCATTCTGCAAGCAATACGAGAGGGCGACCAAGCCTTCTCCAATAAACTGAAAGCCTGTAAACTGTAGCCTGTAGTTATAAAAGTTTTTTTCGCCTGAAAAAGAATGTTTACCTTTACCGGCTTAGGGTTGGTGACAGACACCCAGTTAGTTTGGGGCTAATCGCGACATCTGGGGAAGGGCTGACCGTTTATTTTCCACCAGAAAGGCGCTTCGTCGTCTCTTTTAATGACAGGCTTCAGACAGAAGTCTGCTATTTCAGCTATGGCTCGCTCTTCTTTCGCTGTCAACTTTGCACAAATTGATCCTTGTCAGGTGACGTATCGGCTGCTGTAGAGTGTTGCATGATGGGATAGCTAGGTGCATAAACAAAGGAAGCACTGGTCGCTTTGTGTTGTGGTGAGCTTATAAACCTCCAGAAAATGGTGCACTCCTGTTGTGAAGATAGCATGGCAGCCCCTCACACAAGAAGGCTAAAAAGTTACATGTGGGCAGGGTTAACCGGAGATTTCCTTTTTGATCGTTTATTTTGACGGAGAAATGTCAAGGCTGCTGGTCACTGACAGACCGGTATTACCCCGAAGCATACAGAGAACATCTCAAAGGTAACAGAATATATCACAAGATTCACATCAGAACATCGGAGCATCACCTCAGACGTAGACACCGTGATCAGTGCCGCTTGCTGTAAGGGCGCTGAGGAGCTGTGAGAGCAGCTCGGAGCGCATCTGTGGGTCACAGCCCAGAAACAGAACCAGAAAGCAGCAGGTTATGTGTTCCTACTTGGGGTGAAATTGTTTAACTGAAACATCAATATGTTGCTGGATAAGCTGGTCAGCTTGTTTAGACTAAATATTGATGAAAAATGAACAAAAATTTAATTGGAAATTTCTATTTATTATGAGAAATGAAAACGATTGGAGGAAACTATCATGATTGTTTTTTAAACTGTCAGTCAAAGTGAAAACAAGCATGTCTGGCGCGGCCTCTGATGTAGGTGTCGTTTCTGTACCCGCTTGTAAATGAGAACTTGTTTAAGGTCAGTCCAAAAGGTTAAAGCTGGCGTAGCGCCTGTGTTAGTGGAGTCGTGTTTTTGGACGCCTCCTTTTTACGTTTACTTGATTATAAATGGGTTGAAGGAGTGATCCTCCTCAGTGTTTACCGGCTCTCCTCAAGTCTGCTTCAAACCAAAAATACTCCCAAACTACTAAAGCTGTGTTGTGTTTAGACAGGTCGGCGGGTGCGCAAGTTGCCATTTTTCTCTCAGCGTGACATCACAGGAGGACACCACGTTCATAAACTTCATGGAATGTCTCTAAAATTTGGACAAAACATTTTAAACTATTAAAATAAAAATTCAGCCACACATCTGTTTTATACATTAAATTACTTTTCTTTATCTTTTTTATTTTTATTTTTTTATCCTCCGGGGATCGGCCCGCCAAAGCTCCCGCCATGGTCTGCTACCCGATCCACAGCACCAGACACTTCATGTTCCTCCTGCAGGTGGTGGGTCCAAAGGGGGATGAGCCCATGTATCCGGATCGGGCTGGGCATGGCCGGGCCCCATGGGCGAAAGCCCGGGCACCAGGCCCTCGCTCGTGGGCTCCAACCCCTGGCCTGGCTCCAGGGTGGGACCCCAGCAACCCTCCGGGCCGCGTACTCTGGCGTTTCGCAGTTTGTCTCACCCTTCACCTAAAACCAATTTCCCATGGGTGACCCTACCAGGGGCACGAAGTGCCCCAGACAGCATAGCTCCTAGGATCCTTAGGGCACTCAAACTCCTCCACCACGATAAGGTGGCGGTTCAAGGAGGAGAACTCAAACCCACAACTCTCTGCCTGTATGTTGGGGTTTTCTCCGTGCGCCTTCAGGTCGGGAAACGGGCCCTGACTGTTGTTTGTGCTTATGCACTAAATAGCAGATCAGAGTCCCTTTTTGGAGTCCCTGGGACGAGTACCAGATGGTGCTCCAACCGGGGACTCCATAGTCCTGCTGGGGGACTTTAATGCTCACGCTGGCAAGGATAGCATGACCTGGAGTGGCGTGATTGGGAGGAACGGTCCTCCAATCTGAACTAGAGAGGTGTTCTGTTATTGGACTTCTACGCAAGTCGCAGTTTGGCCGTAACAAACACCATGTTCAAACATAAGGATACCCGTGGGTACACCTGGTACCAGGGCAGCCTCGGTTGACTTTGTAGTTGAATAATCTGATTTAAGACTGTATGTTTTGGACACTCGAGTAAAGAGAGGAGCGGAGCTGTCAGCTGATCACCACCTGGCGGTGAGCTGGATCAGACGGCAGGGGATGATGCTGCGCAGACCTGGTAGACCCAAACGTATTGTGCACGAGAAAACAGTACCAAACTGGCAACCTGTCGTTTTTATGGCTGTTTCTAAGCAACTGTTTACTACAACACTCAGTAATCTCTAACCTGTTAGAAAGTGATAGCTGTAAACTCCAGCATTGTCCATTGCAGCTCCTGTTTAAGCCGTAGATTACTGGTCCACTTCTGCCGTCTTCTTTTCAAACCTTTTATTTTCTTATTTTTAATCTTTCATCTGCTTATGAAATTTTATAATTTTATGACTTTTTTTCCTGACGTTAATCTAATTCTGTTTTGAGATCATTATGATTTTATGACTGCTTTGTTTTGATCTATCTGAAGCACTTTGTGATTCTATGTCTGCGATGAGTGCTACAGAAATAAAATGTACTTACTTTACTATTTGCTTACTTTTTTTAATGAAGTTTTTTGGGGTGCAGTACATTTGGGACTTGAAAAAACGTTCGTCTTTGCCCCGTTTGGAGTGATTGTAATAACCGTTTGGCATTTTCACGCCCAGTCACCGAAGTAAATACCGTGTTGTGCAGCGCCGGCTACTTCCGGACCCCGTCTGCATTTGGTGATGTAGCTGCAACGTCACGTGAAACCCAGCAACTCTGCAGCCCTCTTCAGCAGCCCGACAGCAAGACAAAAAAAGGGCACATTGCATTTGCGCAGGAGCACACTGATACGTGTGTGTTGCATGAAAGTACAATTTGCAAAAAAATTCTTTTAAAAATCAGACTTTTCTCTCATTTAGTTTCTCATAGTTACGGTTGGGCATCGTTTGATTTTGAACGATTCCGGTTCCAATTCCTCGTTTCGATTCCGGTTCCTATCGATTCCCGATTCCGATTCTTTCAAGACATGACATGCTTTACATGAGCCAGCTAACCACAGGTCCTACTTGATGAAATAATCTTAACTTCAACATGAATTTTAACTCTATGAACAACATCACCACCTTCATTTAGACACAAACGTGTTTTGGAGAGAAAAAGAAAAAGACGCAGCACAACCAGTGTGTTTGTTTCTGACCACAACCAACGTGTGGAAGAAGCCTCTGGGATGAGAGGCTAAACGTCTCCAACATATCCAGAAACGTCCAGCTGTTTCCAGCTAAAACTCTCAGGATGATCATGTCCAGGATGACTGAGAACTACACCTCCATGCTGCAGCAGCATTCAGTTACAACAGGAAGTGGAACTTAAACGTAGCTGCTGTCAGTAACAAGCTAACAGATTTAAACATTAAAACTCAACAGAAATAGTTCAGAAAGGAAATTAAAATGTTCACAACGTTGTGTGTCATTTATTATTATAATAATTATTATTATTATTATTTATTGTGGCAGAAGCAGGCGTGGTCCACCACAGAGAAGCTGCTCCAGCATGATGACTTTAATTATTCTACAGGTTATTGTTCAGCCTTCTGACGCTCACACACACACACACACACACACACACACACACACACACACACACACACACACCTGCTGACGCTCCGTGTGTTTTTATTTCTGCAGTGAGACAAACTCACCTCACACGTCCAGAGTTTGTTCTTTAAAGCTTCTATTAAACCCACCGTGTTGACGTATTTAACACGTTTCCTCTACGCTGCACGAGTTAACGTTTACACCACGCAGTAAAAGTTCGGCAGACGCGTTTGTTTACATCCGGGTGGGGGAGGGGGGACTCGTGCTGCACACAGACAGCTGGTGTGATCAGCTCTGAAAAGCGTTGATCACAATTTGCAGATCACGTTTATTTTTCACGGAGATCGGCCGCGGATTCCTCTTCCGTCGGCATTCTAGGAATCGAAATAAAAAACTTGCGGGAAAAATGAACAGTCGGAACCGGTTCCAATCGATGCTCGATGGCCAACCCTAGACACCCATGATGAAAATTAAAAGCCTCTCTCATAGAGATTTGGAGGATGACTAAATACTTTTTGCCCCACTGTATGTATCCACCTTGTAACAGGAGGGTTGCAAGTTCGAGCTCCCTCTGTTGCAGTTGTTGTGTCCTTGGGCAAGACACTTCTTGCCAGCTGGTAGTGGCTGGAGGGACCGGAAGCAGTCCTCAAACCTCATGTTTGACTTGAGGGCACAAGTTAAATGGCCCATTTGTTAAATGACCAGAAAGTACATTTTGATGGCAAAATGGAACCTTCTACTCAACTATGATCCATCTGATCCCTTCAGAACATTCCAGAACAAAAACTGAGGCAGCAGCAGTTACCGTGATGATTAAAATAATAGTAATGATTGTAAAACCTGTCATTTTGCAATGCATGCTTCTTTAGGATTATTATCAAATTAAATTAAACTGACAAGAAAAAAAGGAAGGCATAAAAGTGTGATGAAGACAAGGCCACGGGAGGAGAAAAACTCCCAGCAGACATACATTCAGCTTAAGTTATAAAAAAAAATACATCAGTGGTTAATAAGTCACCACCAGTGTTCTTAAAGTGACAATGTGTAGTTTTTACCATTACTCTCCGGAAATATCCACTGAAATGTTGTAAATGAGTTAAAAGACAACCAGCTGTTGAAAAGTATTGGTGGTTTCATAACACATAACCTAACATTTGGGTTTAAAATGCATGGGAGTGGGTCTAAGTCTATGGGCGACGCCATATTGGATGCCACGTTTCCTTCTACGGAAGCCCATGAGGACAGACTGCATTTACTGATTTGCAACAAACGGTTACAAAACTTTCCGCATTAATAGACTTTGTTCTTTTACACATTTACCTCTTCACCCGATGCCAGAGATGAAAGGGAATCTGACGTGCTTGTTATTTTGCTGGAGGTTGAGCTCCCGAGGATTATTTACCCTAATGGCGTCTGTTGGTAAGATCGTGCTTGAACACAAAAATAATGCTTGCTTGCAATGATTTAGGTGTGTACTGCCCCCTATCGCCAGGGAAACTACACATTGTCACTTTAACCTTTACATTCCCAGCATGAGTCGTGTACAGCGTACCGTATGTTCCAGTCCGTAATCTGCTTGGGCAACTGACGTGCTGCTAAAGGTATTGGTCTCAATAATGTCAGCACCAGCCAGCAGATATTCCTGAAAACACACACACACACACACACACACACAAGCCTTAACAGAAGCACTGCATCACGAAACTCCAGCACAATAACAGAAGCTACGTGTTCAGCTTCCGTGGCTTAAGCAGCACAGCACCTGAGGTCTGGATCACCTACCTTGTGGATGTTGTAAATTATACTTGGCTGTGTGATGCTAAGAAGGTCGTTGTTGCCCTTCAGAGGCAGATGATGCTCTTTGAACTCCTCTCCCCTGAAATCTTCCTCCTCAAGCTTATGCTGCTGGATCATGGTTCCCATTCCACCGTCCAGGACCATAATCCTTTGCTGCAGCAATGTTCGGAGCTCCAACTCCACTGAACTGCTACATCCTGGACAGAAAATATTATTTCTGTTATCAAAGTGGTTTTTCATAATGTTAATATTGCACAAACGGGCCCAGTCCTTATTTCTATTTCCTTCTAAGCAGCCACTCATTTCAATCTTTTGTTCTTTAGCTCTCCAAACATTCAGAGCAAATGCTTCAGTGGCTGCCTCTTGTCCATTCATGTACTTCCCATCACCTGACCATTTTTGCACATCCCTCATTGTGTTAAAAATACTTGACAAAATGTTACAAATGGCAAAAGGAGATGAAATGTCTTGAGTCAGTCTCATTTCAAAACACTTGACTCCAGCAGATGAACGGTGGACCATCAGACCTGAGCCAGGCAGATCCTCTAAGCCCGGGGTCACCAACCTGGTGCCCTCAAGCCTGTTCTAAGCATAGCCCAATGCACCGCTCGGCAAAGTATAACATCTTTTCTGTGGCTGTTTTTAAATCACACTTTGTGATTTAAAACATGGATGCTAACAAGAATGTGTGAACTACAAAGGAACAAAGCTGTGTTATACAGCGAAACTCGAGGAAGGAGTGCTGGAAGCTAGGCTAGGCTAGGCTAGGCTTCAGTAGTGAACATGTGTGAGCAGCAGAACAGTTTGATGCCAAGATAGAGTTCTTCAGAAGCTACCTTTGTTTCAAGGATGCTAAAGGAGAAGTACGGCGAAGGTTAGAAACGTATGGCGGTGCTTTGAGAGAGGAGCTGTGGTCCATGAGGAGGTGTGGAGTAACCAGAGTGGTGGAGAACATGTATGAGAGCTGTGAGATGGGAGTAAGGTGTGCTGCAGGAGTTACAGAGGAGTTCGAGGTGGATGTGAGTGTGCATCAAGGATCTGCTCTGAGCCCCTCCTTGTGTGCTCTGGTGATGGACAGACGGGCTGATTAAAGGTGATATAGGAGTCTAATGGAGTTTGATGTCTGCAGATGACAGTGACTACGTTTACATGCAGCCAATATCCGGGTTATGATCGGGTTAAGGTCGGGATTCGGGTTTCTGAGTCGATCAGAATAACCCGTTTACAAGCATAAATAGAAAGAGTTACCCCTAACTTGCATAACCCGATGTAAATGCGGACGTTGGGGCAGCGTCAGGACATGTGGACTACGTCCAGAAGCAATATGCGTCATTTCCGGTTCTTCTCGTTCCGGTATCCGTGAAAACAACAACATGTTTCCCAGTTCGGAAGAGATAGCGACCGCGTTCGTTTGCGCTTTAGTTTCCTCGTCACTCCAAAAGTGTGGTGCTGTGCCGCGACTCGCCATGTCGCTCCCAAGTTGTTGTTTACTTCCGGTGTTCTGGCGCATACAAGACGTCTCGCTGCTCAAAAGACCAAGATTCCTTGCGAACAGAGCATGTGCAGAACACACGCTTTGATGGGGATATCCCGGTATGCGTTTACACGACCAAACGTTCGGGTTAGAAAAGGGTTACCCCAGGTGTAGTAAACTCCGGGGGAGCACACAGCCAGTCTGGTGCCCACATAGACGGAGCGGTCTAGCTGCGTCTCCCGGAGGAAGAAGAGGAAATCTGCCGTCTGATTGGGCAATCTTTAGGCAACTAAGAAATAAATGTACCACTCTCATCAAAAAGGCCAAATCAGACTATTATCTGTCACAACTGAGAACCTAAATATTCCACGAAAATTTTGGAAATTATTAAGTTTTTCTCTGTCAACTTAACTTCTCATGCTCTTCCAAAATGTGTCCTAAATGACTCTGTCCCAGTTTATAATACGACTGGGGTTTGAAACTGTTTTAACAAGCATTTCATCTCATCTGGTTCAGTGTGGACTTCTACTGGAACGCCCCGTGTCCCCCTGCACCGATTCCCAAATGACCCCTGGTATCTCTTAACTATGCTCCGTTTACTGTAGAGCAAGTACATACAACTATTAGATAGGGCTGTAGCGAAGCCTCGATGACGTCGACGGCTCGATTCTAAAAATTCGTCGACGTCAGATCCGGAAGTCGACGCACCGCGCCCACTTGTTGCATCCCCAGGAGTTTGTAAATAGAGGTGGAATCTGCCTGTTTTTCCTCTAGTTCGCCCTCTTCTCCGCCTTCACTAACATCTCCGCCAAATACCAAAGACCCGGAACAACGTCCGTCCGCTACTAGGTTCCTTTCCTGTTTTGCCCGCCTTCGTCTCCCGGCAACGGACAACAACTTCCAGGGTCAAATGCGCTGCTCCGTCTCTCGCAGATACAGAAAATCACCGGGAGCGCTTCTCCCTTCATTAAGGAGCTTCTTTCAGACATGAGGAGAGCTGTTTTGGTGGTAGCAGTCTCTCCTCCATGCTGGTCTGTTTGCTGGGTATTTTGGTTTATTTAAACTTGGTAACTTGAACTTAACATTCGTAAAGCTACTGTTAGCATTTTTGCTAACAGCTTCTTGCGTTTGGATAAGCTGTTACGTTTTGGTTTAGAGTTCATCGTTTTTGTGGTGCAGATCTCCCTTTTATTACATTTAGGGTGTTGTGGGTTTTCGGTTTAGTTTAAAATATCACCTTGAGTTTGGTTTAACCACCCAGTTTAGAGTTTGGACCTTTGGAGATTCTTATTTTTGTCCAAAACCCTGTAATCTTTGCCCAGTGGGACATCCCTACTTATTTGTACTTTTGTTTTAATTCCCCACAGGCAGAATTAGTTTATTATTCCCAACCTGTGGATGGAAAGATTTGTTTTTTTTTGTAGTTGTAAATAAACCTGATCATCATTTTAACTTTTAAATCCCATGTTATTGTCCCTTCCTTTTTGCACACGAGCCAAACTCCCCAGGAAGGGTCGTAACACCACCCGCCTCACGCTCATAAGTGACCAAAACAAAGCAGCATGGAGACACTCCATCTTCTACCACCTCTCAGGCAGCAGCCTGCACTCCCAAGTTCTACACGTCACCAGAACATAACCAACCAACACATTAAAAGCAGTGTTATACAAAATGAAGGCGTGTAGTGTTTATTCTCTTACAGTAAGAATTAATCAATTTTTTTGAGGAATTTATTAGAGATTTTTTGGTTTTTATTAACTGTGCAATAGAAAAATAATCATTAGATTAATTGTATAAATAGTCATTAGAATAGTCGACTATTCGATAAAATAATCGTCAGAATAATGGTTTTAAAAATAATCGTTTACCCCCAGCCCTACTATTAGAACTCTGGATCCCAGAAACCCCTCTGGTCCTGACATGATATAACCTTATTTTTTTAAATGGCTGCTGATTTCATAGCAGAGCCTCTTTTTAACCTTTTTATCAAAAACAAACCAATGGAGAAGGATGGCTGCACTGGTATCAAAACGAAGCGTTGCTTCATCCATTTGGGAGTACTGCGGCTTTAAGCCAAATGAAAAGGGGGGGGCCAGACAATTTAAATGAGGCAATCTGTAAAATTTGTGGCAAAACGTTCAAGTAAAACGAGGAAACACAACTAATTTAAGGGCTCACCTAGCTAGCTACCATCCTGCTATTAAAGCGCGGCTGCCGCCGCCTCCTCCTTCTGCCACACAGAGCAGCGGGGCAGCTCATGCCGGTGCCAGCCGACAGCTTGGGAGTCGGCGAAGCCTTTGCTCGAGCCGGCAAGTACAGCAGAGACAGTGTCAGACATAAACGCCTGACAGGCGCTGTTACACGGTAACTGGTGGAGAAGATGGTGCCCTGTTCCACTGTGGAGAAACCTGCATTCAAGTCCCTTCTCCAGAAATTTGACAAGCAATTCGCGTCGCCAGGGAAAACCTACTTCTCAAAAACTGCTGTGCCGAAAAAGTACAACACAGAGCACGAGCTCAAGTGTGGACCTTTTCTTTGCCACCACTGACATGTGGTCAAGTGTGAATGTGACTCCTTACATGAGTCTAACTGTACATTACCTGACCAAAGCCTGGACTCTTAATTCACGCTGCCTTGAAACAACGTTTATGCCCCCGTTTACTCAGCACCAAGTTTACTCAGCACCAAGTTTACTCAGCGCCAAGTTTACTCAGCGCCAAGTTTACTCAGCACCAAGTTTACTCAGCGCTTTGTCAACTCTGAAGCCCAGAAATAGAGATTCCAACAGCTCAGTAACCTGTTTGCGGGCTGCGGTGGACATAGCATGCGCACCAACCGCCAGAACATATAACTCCAGTGAAGTAACACACTCAAGTCAGAGCTTGTAGCTGCTGTTGTTTCTATCCGTCCTCCTCGACACACGGACACAACTCCATGCTCAAGCTGCTCAAAGGCTCTCCATGTTCAGCAGCACAAGCCTGTGTGAGCAACTGTTGTCTGTCATGGAGATGAACAAAAAACAACACAGGAGTCTCACTGATGAACTCCTCTCCCAGCTCAGTTAGAGAGGGAGCTGCAGGTGTCTGGCTTGAACAGGTGAGCATAAGAGTGGAGCTTGAATTATTGTTTTTATGCACTTTTTCTGCTCTAAAGCATGAACGTTAATGGCGGAGATGTTTTCATTGAGGAGAATTACTATCTAGTTCTTTTGTTGCTGGCTTGTTAAAAAAAGATGTAACCAACTTAAACAGGGAAGGCTATAGAAGAAGAATAGAAATAGAATACAAAATCCTTTTGTTGTCCCTCAGTGGGGAAGTTCTGGTGTCACAGCAGCAATTACATTCATTACAGGAGGATAAAGGGAGAGTAAATGTTAATAATAAAGAGTAAACAACAAAAACACATAATAAAAAATACTTCAAATTCAAAAGATTTTTAAAAATAAAAAATGATTAATATATACATATTTTAAGGAATAAAAATGTTTTATAATGAGAGACATAAGTAACCAATACCACTGATGTGTGTTTTATTTCTAATTGACTTGATGGTGTGTAATTTGTTTATTCCAGATTCAGTGTTTATCTAAACTAAGGTTGTTTCTACATGAAAAAGGTTCAACAATACCTATCTGTAAAGGAAATGTGGACGGTAGCTGTACCTTTTTCACTTGAGTTTGGCCCAGTGTGAATTTGAGTTTGACACCCCTGACGTAACGTTAAGAAGCTCGTCTGAACAACAGAAGTTAATTTAAGACCAGACTGAATTTTATCTAATCAATTCAGAGACTTATGAATTGAAATCACATCGATTCAGGAAATCGGTCACAAACCCAGCACTATTATAGATGAAGTTTAGTTAAACTCACATTTATTCTAGTTCAAATGTCTAGTCCAAAATGACTTCCTGTCTCTGGCTCCTTCAAAGGCCGTTCGAAATCTGGGTGTTGTGATTGATGAACACCTGACCTTTAAAGATCATGGTGCCTCTGCAGTTACTTCATGCCGCTTTGCGCTGTATAACATACAAAAGATCAGACCATACCTAACACAACATGCCACCCAGCTCCTGGTGCAATCTACTGTCATCTCCCGCCTTGATTACTGCAATGCCCTTCTAACTGGTCTTCCAGGCTGTACTGTGAGACCTCTTCAGATGGTCCAGAACGCAGCGGCGCGTCTGGTCTTCAATCAGCCAAAAAGAGCACATGTCACCCCTCTGTTCATTGAGCTCCACTGGCTACCGCTAGCAGCACGCATCAAATTCAAATTGCTAACACTAGCATACAAAGTCCGAGATGGTACGGCTCCCATCTACCTGAATCCTCTTGCAAAGGCTTACACAGGGTATATACAGCAATCCTTAAGTAAAATTTACTACTTTTTAATACTTTTTTTAACTACCTTCAGAATTTTTTTACAACCATCACAACACTAAATTAAAAAGGGTTAATCAGCGACCTATTTACACATATTTTAACATATATAACATACAAAAAGAATAGACTTAGAGACTCACTGATGTTGACAACGTATTGCACATATTTATTTTACTTAGAAAATAGGCCAGGCACTTCTGTTCAGCGCTTCAGACAGTTGACCACGGGGCCTGAAATGATGCACAACGACCACTGAATATGACGTCATCATTATGTGACCGGATATGCTAAAGTAGGGCTGCTCGATTATGGCAAAAACAATAATCACGATTATTGTGACTGAAATTGAGATCTCGATTATTTAAGATGATTTTTCAATTTATGTAGATTTTTTGTTGTTGTTGTTATTCAGTCATAAAATTGCTCAGGGCACAATCAGGACAAAAATAAATAAGAAACAAGATGATCACTAAAATAACTCCTGATTCCCAGTATAAAAAGACCAATATACTTATAGCTCATAGTCTACGACCCAAGGACTATAGACCTTGGTTTAACTCATGTAAGTCTAACCAGTGCAGACCCAAATACCAATATCTTGCAAATACTGACAGCAAGAATTATACAGTGGCATTTATAACAAATACATGCAAATTGCTGTTCACTAAATGTTGCATAACATTTATTTAGTCGTGTCAAGGTGCTGTAGGAGCGTGCACTAGCACCGTGTCCTCAGAGAGATTAGTTATTATTTATCAGCGTGAGGAACTTATTTCTACCTTATTTATAAACTATTTATTTACAGGTCCATCAGTTAATGTAATAATTGTCCCAACCACAGCTGCACCCCCCAACCCGGTCTCACAGCAATCGGGGCAAGCTGCACGTGTGTTTAGCGCGCCGCACGCGCACATTTAGCCGTTTTTATGGGCTCAGGAGTCCGCAGGTGCGGTGTGTGTGTCACTCACTCTGGTTACTCCAACAAGGAGCCGGCTCTGAGAGCTGTTTCTTTAGCGACCGACACATCACTACATCATTCCCTTTCCTAATGTTGTGAAGAACGGTCCGGGGCGCAGGCGGAGTGTTTAGCTAACCTGCAGGAAACGTCAACGACAGTTATCCAGAAAGTAGCTAAGGGTTACCAGAGATGCTTCTGAGGTGTTCGCTAGGTACTTTTAAAATTTAAAAAGTCAAGAAGGGGATCTGAGAAGCTGTTAGAAATAGCGTCAAAGTCGCCAAATTGGCAACACTGTGGAGGAGCGCTTCATTTGTAACTCCGGGCAGCGCAAGTGGGAGGAGCAAATAATCGGCTTGTTTTGTTTTTATAATCGTTCAAAACATTTCATTCGGAATATATTTCTATGTCGATGTTCAGAATACGACATCTGATAGTCTGAAAAAAATAATACCTAATTTGGAAAAAAATAATACCTCTGAGACCAAATTTAACACTTTTAATGGCCTTAAATTTGACTATTTTTATTTATCACTTTTTAATACTTTTTAAAACCCCGCGGACACCCTGCTTACATCTCGGCCCGGCCGCTCCGGTCATCGTAGGATCGTCGGCTAGCGGTGCCTACACCACGCTCAGGACAATCCAGGCTCTTCTCATGCATCGTTCCACAAATGTGGAATGACCTACCAAGCACTACCAGAACAGGGGCTTCCTTTTCAATTTTCAAAAAACTTCTGAAGACCCTGGAGAGCATCTTCTAAACTACCCCCCCCCCCCCCCCGCACCCGTCCCCCCTCTCTACTGTCTACTCCTTGTTCCCTCCTCTCCATGACTGATGTCAAGTTGTTGTTATTGTTGTTGTTAGTCTCAAGGGCAACATGCCGATTATCACTTGTACCATAAGTCGCTTTGGACAAAAGCGTCTCCTAAATACATGAACATAAACATAAATGTCAGCATTGTGCACATGACAAAGAGTTGTCTATCAACCTGATGCCCCTTCATGTAGTTCAGTGATCGAAGGAGCTCTCAGCTCCACAAAGGTCTAACTGAGCTGGGGTCTCATTTATCAAACATGGCGTAGAATCCGTACTAAAACCGTACTTAAGCTCAGCAAAAAAATGTACTTACGCCAAGTAGGTTTGTGATCTATCAAACATGGAGTACGCACAGCTGCACGCAATCTCCTCTTCATAAATCAGAAACTATCTAGAAAGGTTCTCATCTGCTTTTTAGTCACATCCCGCCCTCACCACGCCCACTTACTGCCATAAATGGTCAATGCTAAGTGCCTTGTGGATCTCACGCATATACATAAGCCGGCTGTTGCACCGCTCCGCCAATGACATGGCGACCGTAGATCAAGGCAGATCAAGGAAGTGTTATTTCACAGAAGCAGAAGTTGAGGTACCTGTGGGTGAGGTGGAGAAATGAAAGGAAGTGCTTTTGCAAAAGAAATAAGAGAAAATCCAGGGAGCGCCACAGCGTTGCTGAAGCCGTCAATGCTGATTTCTTCAGACAGATCTGTGGCGGATATTAAAAAAAAAGATCCGATAAGGATTTGATTTCCCAGACTCCCAGGTGAAAGCCATGCGTGCTAACCAGTGAGCCAAACTGAGATCTCCCCTGTACAAGTAGCCAGGGTGCATGATCAATCAGGTCACTGTGTGTGTGTGAGGGGGTCTTGTTCTGTGTGAAAACGAAGTACAAGTGATAATGCTGCAAAATTTCATGTTATCCTTCTCAGCAGCAGCACTGCAGGTGCTCTCCATGTCCAACATGTGTGTAAGCCAGGTCCTTAGTCAACTTAAAGTTGCGCACATTTTTCCACTAAGTTTTCTTTCATAGATCCCAAAGTTTGCGTGGAAAGTTGCTTACGCAGTTTTCTGACTGCGTTTTGTGCGTAAGCAAGCTTGATAAATGAGGCCCCTAACATTTACAGCTCCACATGAAACTCCCCGTTGGTGCTAAAATCCTGCTGTTATCTTCAGTCCAGCACATCGGGATTACACAGGCTTCAGAACTTTGAACCATCTAAATGACCCAATAAGTAGATCTTTCTGAAGAACACGTGTTTCAAAAGGAGTTCAGTCACATTGATCAGGCCACCCTGCAGGGTGCAGGAACCCTAACCCTCGGGTTTAGCAGAAAGCATCACCCTGAATCAAGGAAAGTTATCAGTAGCTAATGTTCAGCTAGAGGAAACTAAAATACCAGCTGATTCTGCTCCGAGGCTGAATGCTTTCTAACCAGCAGAAGAGGGCAGCCTGGTTTACTGTAGGACGCAGGTAATCATCATGCACCTCTAGTCCAGAGGCGTTGAACCAGGAACACTTTGTTCACAGACACAGTTCATGTTGAGCACGTGGTTAAAGAAAAACAGACAAATCTCCAAGTATTAGCATTATTCCGCAGATGAAACTCAACATGCTTAACAGAATACAACAAACAAACAAAAAGATATAAAAATAAATAAACAAGACAAATCATGAGCAAACTGGAATAAAACAAGAAATAAAATTACATAAACGATCAGAAAGAAAGTCTTTAGACGTATTTAATTAAACAAGCAAAAAGGGTCCGTAGAACGGAGGCAGGAGGACATTTCCTTTAAGTTAAGCTAAAAAGCTGTTCACACACACGCTACAGTCACAAACACACCTTGATTCAGGTGAGCTTTATTAAACAGGTACGTGTCACTGGCACGCGCACAGCCACACACGTGCGCTAGAAAGCAGCCTACTGACAGCCGCTGCTTTAGCTTAAAGCTAACCCTAAATACGGTTGAAAGCTCGTCCACGTACCTGCTCCTGAGGAGTACTGAGGGCAGACGTTAGTCGGAGCCATTTGGAGGATAACAAGCTGTGAAAACAACTCGACACTTCGTCTGAAAGCAAAAAGCTCAACTCCGTTACATAAAACTCGTCCGACTCTTATTTTCTCGTGGATTTTGCCTCTGATTCTTTTTCCGTCCGGCCTAAGCTGTACTTCCGTTTGTGCGCCTTCAAATTAAAAGCACCACAGCTGTGATCTAAACCAGACGTATTTAATTTACGCAACCGTCCGTGGTAAAGTTGGACGTTGGATTTTCGACGAACTCACTGCGGTCAGCGATAAGTCTTCATGCCGGGCGTGCGCTGCGCCACAAACGACGGTTAGCTGAGCTCCGAGGACTCGCTAATGGGAGCGGTGGTTCGCTTAGGGACCATCAACCAGGGGCGGATTCAGCTATTTGGGTGCCCAAGGCGAACACAGACATGGGGCCCCTTACACTAAATTTTCGACAATCTTACCTTTAACTGGATTTGCAAAACGCTCCCCTCTTCTGACATGAGTTATTTTCCCTTTTTATCAGTCTCCTCTTTTTTCCTGTATTCCCCTCCCTTTGAGCGCTTTCAGTATTTGCTCTGCTTTCTTTTTCCTGTCAGTGCTCCTGTGCTTTTGCCTTTATTTTTTTTTCTATTTTCCATTTTGGTCTATGTTTTCCTCCCTTAAACATTTTCCATTGTCTTTCCTTTCTGCTTCCTTTTGATGTTTACATAGGACAGCGCCTTGGGCTTAGGGTTGCGGAAGGCGCTTTATAAATAAAGCTTTGATTGATTGATTGATTGATTGATTGATTGATTGATTGATTGAAAAACGATGTCACTTTCAGAAGTGAAAATAAAAGCTTTCATGAAGCAAGCTGCTTCTTTCTCTTATTGGATCCACTAGGATAACTTCATTTCATGCTTCATGTTTTGACTATTGCTTTGAGTTTGTTACGAACACTCCCACCTCTCTTCTTCTTATTATTTGTGGTCTTATGGCACTTGGCAAACAACAATTTGGTGCATTACCGCCACCAACTGGATTGGAGTGGAATGACTACCAATCACTTCCTGTTTGTGCATCGCCGTCTTAATAACCCTCTTATGACCATAATTGTAACAGGGCTGCCTGGTATTTTTTTAATCTTATGGCTGTAAAATTGTAATAAAAAGTGCAAAGTGTGTGTTTCCTCTTTTTCCACTTCCCACTGAACCATCCACCGTCCTTCTCCATAAAATAATATGGAAGACTTGGAGTGCAATGCCAGTGAAGAAAATCCATACGAACTTCCAATGCAAATCATTATACGACAATGGAAGCTTCTTTAGAGAAGCCTTGTTTGATGAGGAGCTTTTGGTTAGATCAGCAGGGACAGCTTCTGGAGGAGAGTGATCAAAACAAGATAACCCAAAAGGGTTCAGATGACGGCAGCTAGAGGACTTAGATTTGACCTTTCCAGTTCCTACAATGCAGCATTAAATCTCATTCCTAAGCAGCTTCAGTCTAGGTCACACCTTCCTGCATCTACTCAACACTATAGAGATGTGGCGTGTTTACTTTCATTTTCAATAAATTTGCCAGCCGGAGCTCAGCAATAACTCCCCGCGTCATCATGACATCTGCCTCTGTTGCACCAGGGTGCATACGACAGACCATTACCGCAATATTACTACCAAGCGACGCAGAACGAATGCCGCAAAATTCGCGAAACGCCATGCCGGCATGGCACGTTTATAGACATACCATTGCGGTAATATTACGCAGATTTGCCGGTATGGTGTGTCTTTAAACACACACACACACACACACACACACACACACAACATATATACCAAGTAGTGTTTCTATGGCTACATTGTGATTTCTTAGGCTGGGACAACATAAATGATAAGTGACCCACACTTCTGTAGCGCCTCTCAGAGTAAGGACTCCAAAGCACTTTACACTACAGTGTATCATTCATCCATTCACACACACATTCACACACTGATGGTGATGAGCTACAATGTAGCCACAGCTGCCCTGGGGCGCACTGACAGAGTGTGTGCCGACATACACGGATGGCTCTAGGGACCCTGAGAGCGGCAGGGCTGCAGTGGGATTTGTGGTTCCTAGCATGGGGCCTGTGTTTGGTGGCCGGCTGCGTGACCACAGTTCAGTGTTCACGTCAGAGGTGGTGGCTATGCTGTGCGCCTTGAGGTGGGTGGGGGAACGTGGGCCAATGAGGTGGTCGTGTGTTCCGACTTGGCGGCAGCATTGAGTGTGCTGGCGGGTTTGAGATTGGGCTCTAGGCCGGATCTGCTGGTCTCAGTACACCAGTTGCTCTGCTCACTGCAGAAGCAGGGCAGTGTTGTGGGGTTCGTTTGGGTTCCCGCCCATATGGGAGTGGGTGGAATACTGTGCGGTGATCTGCCGGGAGGTCAGGCGCTTGTGGCAGGTCTCCTGGTGCACAGGGCAAAAGGGTAGGAGCTTTTTTGGACTGCAGGACATGGTGGGTGAAGGAAGGCTGGATATAGGCTGTGGGAGGAGGGATGAGGTCGTGCTGACCCGTTTGAGGCTGGGACATTGTGGTCTGGGATGTGGCCTGTTCCTGGTGGGCAAACACCCAGATGGGAGACGTGTTTGTGGGGAACAGGAGACGGTCTCCCATGTGTTGCTGAGCTGCAGAAGGTACAGGGATGAGCGGGATGTTGGGGCAGTGTGGAGTGGAAGTTTTCAGTCTCCAGACGTTGTTGAGGGTTCAGGATAAGCAACGTGTGCAGCTATTGATGGCTTACTTGCGCTCTGTGGGTGCATATAACAGGATATAGTGGGTAGGCGTGGCTGTAGCGTGTGAAGTTGCGTGGGCAGCAATACGCCTATATGGTGTCTAAGCTGCTGGATTCCTGGAATCCTCTCCCCTGGATTTTTCCCCAGTCATTTACATGCAAGACACTGAGAAACCAGACACACTTTTGGATCCATCCAACGAGGCCATTGATCCCTCGGATGTGTTGTGCTTCTGGAGACGGGTAAGCTCATCTTAAAAGTGATGGAACAACGTGTCAGCATGTGGAACGTCTCCCTGTGACGGCGTGCAATTCACCTCTCATCCCAGAGGAGAACGTAAGTCCTCTGAGCCAACCAGACACCAACCAAAATACCTTGGCGTGCACGTGTTAAGTCCCTGAGAGCTAAAGGGAAAACCAAATCTTTGTTTTCTTTAGAGTTTTCTGAATTGTGTCCTGTTCGAAGAGTCATTCACATCACCGTCAAGTGAGTGAGTTCTGTTACAGATTTTTTCTTTTACGGGATTCTTTTTTTATGTTTGAATGGATTGTGTGCTTAATTTAAAAATGTTTGCTTTGTGTCATAGCTCCTTATCCACGGCGGTCTCAACTACAAGGAAAAACAGGAAATTAAAATGGAGCTACAACAAAATCAAAGTCAAGACTGCTGATTCGTCTTAATGGACTGTGCTGAATTTCTTCTGCTGGCGGCCCTCACTTTTTACAGAATCGAAGGGTGTATACTAATTAATTTTAAGTATAAGTCCTTGTGTGATGGAGGAAAAACTGGGTACAAAGCAAATTTCTTAACTCTCACAATAATCCTATAAGTCAGGAGGGAGACCTGACTGGCACCCCATAATACCGTTAACAGTTACAAGGTCTGAATGAAAAATGGTTGCTACTCCTCCTCCTCACCTTGAACTTCGAGCAATATGATGATGATGAAAAGAGCTGCGGATGACGAGCGTCGGCCCGTGCATTGCCTTTGGCTCCCCATTTCAACTGCCCAGTCGTTGGATGAGGCAGGGGCGGTCATCGAGATAGCCAACACACACTTAACCGATTCGGTTCACTGGGGTTTACGGATAAATATAACTGTATCGTCAGCATTACAGTGGAAGTTTGTCCTATGCTGTCTAATGATTGAACTCCAACTAAATACTAAGTGCTGTACATGCTCATTCTTTTCATGTTCAAAGTTTTCAGTTGGCCAACATTTCTTAAAATCACTTTTTTGCATTGGTGTTAATTGATATTCTGATATTCTGAATCACTGAATTTTGGATTTTAATTAGTTGTCAGTTATTAATCATCAAAATTAAAATAAACATTTTAAATACATCAGTCTGTGTGCAATGAATTAATCTAATATACAAGCTTCACTTCTTGAATGGAATTACTGAAATAAATCAGTTTTGTTGACCAGCACCTGTGTATACAAGACAGTACTGGTCAGGTACAAACACACCACAGGGTTAAGTTAACTGAAACTAAGCGACTGGAGTGAGCAGTCCTAGGATCGTCATTCACGAGTCCATCTGCAGAGGGGAAACTGTTGAGGTTTTGGACCGAATGGATCAGAGCCTCCTGCCAAATGGGCGTGAGTCAAAAAGACTTTGTCAAGGGTGAAACGGGCCAACTGTGATCCGACCTGCACGCAACCATGACCTGGAGGTGTTCAGGCCCCGTCTAATGGGAAGTTTGCAGCTAATGACCTCCTCAGCAGAGTGCTAGACATGGTGCCATCTCTTCGTTTCCCTGATGGTAGCTCCAGCTTACCAAACGATGACTGAAGAGGTGAGGATGGACTCGATTACAGTGTAGAACTGTACAGGAAGGTTGAAATTTTTTTCCTGCTGCCTCCTCTGCTGAGTCTTTTTTTTTTTGACAGAGGTAATGGTGGGCTCCCACTTGAGGTCCTGGGTGATGGTGGTACCCAAGAAGCGGCATGAGTCTACGATCGTGAAGGAGGTGTCAGAAAGGGTTGGTGGTGGAGGTGGTGGGGGAAGACATCAGTAAACTAGGTTAGATATGATTCATTAGGTCATCTGGATACCGAGGTTTTTAAAATAGTGACTAACACCTAAATTAACTTGTTATGCTGACACATCTTGTGGTCATGGAAAAGATGTTAGGCTATTTGAGAAGGGTCACATCACTGGCATGCATCAAGAAGAGAAAACATGCAAGGAGATTGCAGAAATTGGGACTGTCCAACACATTATTAAAAACCAGTCTGATGAGTCCAGATGGACCCTGTTCCAGAGTGATGGTGCATCAGGGTAAGAAGAGAGGCAGATGAAGTGATGCACCCATCATGTCTAGTGCCTACTGTACAAGCCTGCGGGGGCAGGGCTATGATCTGGGCTTGCTGCGGTGAGTCAGGACTAGGTTCTGCAAGAATGTGGTCAGCTTTACTGAATGACCACGTTATTCCATCTTCCCTAAAGGCATGGCCATATTCCAAGATGGCAATGCCAGGTTTCATCAGGCTCAAATAGTGGAAGAGTGGTCCAGGGAGCATGAGACATTGGCCGTGTTCGAGATGAGCCAGTTCTGTGCAGATTAGACCAGCGGTGATCGGCGAGCAGTGCATGCCGGTTAGATTTGTGTCCGAATTGACGCCGACTTGCTCTGGCGTCATGCCTACGTAGGCAACGATAACCTCGTGAGATCAAGGCGGCCGCAGATTTTAGAGCAAGGCGCTGCAGCTGCTCTCCACCAGCTGCAAAACCTAGGGCATGACGGGAAACGCCTGGCTCTCACCTGATCTAAGATCTGATTGGTTCATATTTTGATCCAAACATCCGGTGGTAGAACATGAAATGTTAGTTGGTCACATGTATTCTGTAAATCATGTTATGTTGATGATGACAACTATATAGGCCATAAAGAGAAATGTGTTTTCTGTTCTTTTGTCACATTTCCTATGAGCACACTGAAGCTACAGCTGATAATCTTTACTTATTATTAGTCATGTCTCCATATACAATATATGATATCCAGAAGCACGTGAGGATGTGTTTCAGCTGCTAACAGGCACCAGAATTAAAACTACAAATTAAATAAGTATGAACTTAACGCAATGTCTTCATCCATCGTCACCCACGAGCTGCACATGTAGGGAAATCTGTCCGACTTAAACGCCGGCTTTCAGCCACTCCCCTGCTGCGTCCGTCTGCTCTCGTCTGTTTTCCAGGCGAGGCGCAGCTCAGCTTGAACAAGGCCTATGTCACACATGCCACCAGTCTGGACCTCAACCCCAATGAGAATCTTTGGGATGTGCAGGAGAAGGCTTTGTGCAGCGGTCAGACTCTACCATCATCAATGCAAGCTTATCGAAACAACGCCATATTGCATGGACATATAGGCTTTAGAAGTGGGGGGAACAACCAGCGGGGGGGTTGGGTAAGCCCAACAAAGTATTAGTGGCTTTGTTTTTGGGTGACGTTTTTTTGGCCAGGCAGTGTATTAAGAACAGCTCGATCATTCATATGCACATCTAGTGGTAGAGCAGGGGAACGCTGACACGTAACTTTCTGTTTTAAACTCGGAGCAAATGTTGTGAATTTTGGATACAAACTCCTCAGGAACATAGCTTGTGGTCATCTCCCCTTCAGTGTGATTGTTGAAAAGTGTTGCACATCAGACGCAGACAGAAGACATTGAAACCAACAAGCTGACCAAAAACCATTACTTCATCATTTAAATGCACCAGACCAGTGCCATAAATGTGTACGTCAACTGGAAGAACTGAGGTCACATGTTGAAGTTACTACTTTATTAAAAACCATTTCAAACATCAAATTCCTTCCTTTCTCAGTAGATGTCACCAGACCAGTACTCCTACGAAGTACATCCGCTGAATAATACAATTCCAAGTATCCCAGTCCAGTTCTACAAAGGGTGGGTTGGTGACTCCAGACAGACTAGTCATCTTTAGGTGCCCCTTTTAGGCTCGACTTCAACTTCTTCTTGTCCATCTGGCCCATCAAACGGTACAGTTTCTTCTTTGCCTCCTTTTGTCTCTTAAGCTTAGCCTCCTCCTGCTTCTCCTTCTGTTGGAGAAACTCCTTGTGCTTGGCATGCTGCACAGTGGTGGTCTTCTTCTTCTTGTAATGGTGGACAGTGCCCAGAGCATGGAGCAGTGCTGCCACCTATCACAAAAGGAGAAGATCTTACAAAAACCTTTACAGGCACCAGTTGAGTCAGCATCTGCAATCCCAACCATTTTTAGTTACAATATAAATCAGCTGTGCATAATAAGAGGACTTGTAATCTCCACTAAAGGAAGTTCAAAATAAAAATCATCACTTTGATGCTATCCTTGTTGCATCAATAGGAATTCATGATGAAAACAATGAACATTGGTGATTATACAGCTTCGTATAAACCCTACTGCACACTGGAAGCATCAGCCGCGCGCAGCGCCAGCAAAACGCCACCGCTTCACATAGAATCCATTATAGTCTATGGAGTGTCACACACCAGCCGCGATGCAGCAATTTTCAGACGTGTCCCAGAAGTAGCATGCTAGCGTGCTGCGCTGCTAAAGATAGGACCGGGATCTATTTTTGCAGCGAGCCGCTTCTGGGATGCATCAATTACCGCAGTTAACACAGTGCTACACAGGAAATCACACACAGTCTCAGTGTGGAATCCCCGGTAATTTTCAAAATAAAAGTATAGCGACGTTGCAATTTCATATATATGAAGCTTACGTGTAACCCAACGGTTTATTTACTCCCATCATTCCAGAAGTGCAGCTGTGTGTTTGGAGGGGGTCGACATCATATATGACATCAAACATTGGCAGATTGCATCAACAAACTGTTACCTTTGAAGTCTTGGGCGATCATGTGACCTTGTGAGGAGGATGGTGGAAGTCTCGAGGTGATTTGTGATCTCGCAAGTGGAACAAGGAGCATGACGGAGAAGCCGCTCCGCTGCTGAGAACCTCCAGTGCAGTGATTGGTGCGAGGAAACCGTTCCGCACCGCTGATGCTTTCAGTGTGCAGCCGTCTTTTTAACTAGTTGCTTTCTTGTTGTCGGTTTTCATTTTGTGGATCTAGTGTGCTGCTATTGTGCCCTGCACTCCCTTGCAAAAGATAATCTGAATACCAATAAATCAATCCCAGTCAAAAAAACTAGTAAAGAAAGCGTTACGCCCCAACTCACCTTCTTCTCCTGGGGCTCTCGGATCACACAGGGCCTCCTGAGATCCCTGGGCATCTTTCCTTTGGGTTGTTGGAATTTGGGTTTGCTCTTGAAAGGCAGAGCCTTCTGGAGCTCCTTGGGGATGTGGAGGGGGTTGAAGCGTCGTTTGGCTCTTGCTATTGGCTAAAGGAAAACAACAAGCCAGCATGTGAGAAACTGACCTAAAACACTTCATGGTACCGCTGAACAGAGCTCTGTTTAGCTTAGCATACGCATGTAAACATTCACAGGATTGGCTGTTGTCCAGGACAGCTCCCACCCTTCACTACCTCTGATTGGTTTAGAGGAGACTTTTAGCCTAAGACCAAGTTCACTGAGAAACCATTTTTTATTGTTCTTTTTAAAATACGACTGGTCACTAAACACTTCACATGCAGCTGAATGTGAAAATAATCTTCTATTTCCAACAATAGCAGACGAAAGAAAACAGGCGGGAAAACAATCGGATCAGAGAAAGCCACACAGAAATACGACACATCGAAATATTTGCAATCGTGGCCTCAGCCACCCATTGGCTTACGGCGGGGTAAACGAAACGTTCCGTGCGCTATAACCCCCTCCCCCGCTGTCACGACAGCAAAACGGTCTCTCTGGTGGGAGTCGGACCGAAGCCACAAACTTCTGATGACTGGACACCCCGCTCTATCGCCTGAGCTACTGCTATAAATGCGGAAGTACAGCGGGTTGGAGCAACAGACAACGGATGGTCCAATAGTTGATTTCAGAGCGAGCCACGTTGTTGGCTGAGGTTTCCAGACAAATGCAACTACTTCATTAATTTTGTTGTTTTTATTTTTTGTCTCCACAAAATATTTATAGCTACACTATGTTAGATCGTTTTTAGGATGCATGACAAAAATGTTTTAAGCTAGCTTGTTTTGCAGATTTACCACTGTAGCTTTAACGCTCTTTAAGGCCTTAAAGTTGAAGCACCATTAGTCATCACACACTGGTGAAATTTATCTCCACATTTGACTCATCCCAGTGGGGAGCAGTGAGCTGCAGCAGCGGCTCTGCTCAGGAATTATTTGCTGCTTTAACCCCCAATCCAACCCCTTAAAGCAAGTGTCAAGCAGGGAGGCATTGGGTCCCATTGTTAAGGTCTTTGAACCCCGATCTCCCAGTCCCAGGATGGACTCCCTAACCCTAACCCTATGCCACTGAGAAGGTTCATCTTGGCAACATAAATCTAACGACTTTTAATGCTTTCTAATGATAGGCAACCATTACCTACCTTGTACAAAGAGTCAGTGTTGGGTTTGTTGCGGATTCCAAGGTCATGTTTGAGCTGTCCTACGGTCCTCATTCCAGACCAGTTGTCCTTCTGGCCTACTGACCTCAACAAAGAAGTGACTGGGTTGTATAGCTGAGGAATGGTCACTGGGTACCAGGAACGCAGGAACACAATGTCTGCAAGAAACAAATCAATACCAAAACTCTTACAAAGAGGGTTTTTTTCCTAACAGGTCTAAATGGGTTTTTAATTTTATATCCTACGTGTGAAGTCTAACGAACACGGCAGCAATTGGGCAGATTCTGCTCAGTTTAGAGCACTTTAAATCTGATGAAGGAATTTTCTGCCAAAATGGTTTTCAGTTCTACACTTCCTGTTCTTCTCTCCACTGCCGCCAAATGCTTGCTTAGTATGAGAACTGCTGTAAAGTCCCTGACACTAGTCAGTGACTTGATGCAACCTGCTGGGTTCCTTATATAGGTCCTTCACAAAAATTAGCATATTGTGATAAAGTTCATTATTGTCTGTAATGTACTGATAAACATCAGACTTTCATATATATTAGATTCATTACACACAACTGAAGTAGTTCAAGCCTTTTATTGTTTCTAATACTGATGATTTTGGCGTACAGCTCATGAAAACCCAAAACTCCTATCTCAAAAAATGTGCATATCATGAAAAGGTTCTCTAAACGAGCTATTAACCTAATCACCTGAAGCAACTAATAACACCTGCAAAAGATTCCTGAGGCTTTTGAAAACTCCCAGCCTGGTTCATTACTCAGAACTGCAATCATGGGTAAGACTGCCGACCTGACTGCTGTCCAGAAGGCCATCATTGACACCCTCAAGCAAGAGGGTAAGACACAGAAAGACATTTCTGAACGAATAGGCTGTTCCCAGAGTTTTGTATCCAGGCACCTCAGTGGGAAGTCTGTGGGAAGGAACAAGTGTGGCAGAAAACGCTGCACAACTAGAAGAGGTGACCGGACCCTGAGGAAGATTGTGGAGAAGGACCGATTCCAGACCTTGGGGGACCTGCGGAAGCAGTGGACTGAGTCTGGAGTAGAAACATCCAGAGCCACCGTGTACAGGCGTGTGCAGGAAATGGGCTACAGGTGCCGCATTCCCCAGGTCAAGCCACTTGTGAACCAGAAACAGCGGCAGAAGCGCCTGACCTGGACTACAGAGAAGCAGCACTGGACTGTTGCTCAGTGGTCCAAAGTACTTTTTTCAGATGAAGGCAAATTTTGCATGTCATTCGGAAATCAAGGTGCCAGAGTCTGGAGGAAGACTGGGCAGAGGGAAATGCCAACATGCCTAAAGTCCAGTGTCAAGTACCCACAGTCGGTGATGGTCTGGGGTGCCATGTCAGCTGCTGGTGTTGGTCCACTGTGTTTTATCAAGGGCAGGGTCAATGCAGCTAGCTATCAGGAGATTTTGGAGCACTTCATGCTTCCATCTGCTGAAAAGCTTTATGGAGATCAAGATTTCATTTTTCAGCACGACCTGGCACCTGCTCACAGTGCCAAAACCACTGGTAAATGATTTACTGACCATGGTATTACTGTGCTCAGTTGGCCTGCCAACTCTCCTGACCTGAACCCCGTAGAGCACATATGTTAGACTCAAGGCCCGCGGGCCAGATGCGGCCCGTGGAGCATTTTTATGTGGCCCGCGAGATAAATATAAAAAATATATTGAAACTGGCCTGCTGGCCGATTTTACCACAAAGACTTCAACTCCCATGATGCTTTGCGGCGTCAGCGCGGAGCCGACGCGCCCCGTCCTTTGTGTTTTTTCCAGCGTCTGCTGCCGGTGTCTGCAGCTCCGCTGTCTCGGACAAACTAAACACTCCTCTCACTCAGCGCCGAGTTCACTCAGCTATTTTCTGACGTTGAAGCCCAGAAACGGAGATTCTAGCCGCTCAGTAATGTGTTCACGACTGAAAGAGAAAGTTTTCCAGCTAACTTCCAGACAGAGCTGATATAACTCCAGCGAGCAGCGACAAGCTCAAACCAGCACGTCTCTGTGGCTGCTGTAGTTGTTATTTTTCCTCCCCGACACACAACAACGTGGTCAAGCTGCTCAGACATGTTCATCAGCACAAACCTAGGTGAGCACCTGTTGTCATCTAATGTTGTCATTATTATGATGAAGATGAACAAAACAACAGGAGTCTCCTCCTCAGCTCAGATCAACCCCATGATGCAGGTATCTGGCTGGAACAGGTGAGCATCACAGTAAACCAGTGGAGCAAACTGAGCTTTAAATATGTTGGTTTTATGCTCTATTTCTGCTCCAAAACATGAAAGTTAACAGGTGAGATGTTGCATTTTCATTTAAGATAAAATGATATTTAGGCCCGAGCAGCGAAAGGGCTGCGAAGGCCTCTTGTTTTTGCTCTGATTATTCTTTCTTTTTTGTTATTCTTAGCCCGCTTTAAACGGCTTTTTGGGGACCTTAACATACCCCAAAACTCACAATATTTTGCAAACTTGTCAGGCCTGGTGAAAAATGTGATATTTTAAAGGTCCCAAAAAAATCACAAAGAAAATGGCTGAATAGCGCCCCCTAGAAAGTGAAAAAAAAAAACCCTCTCCATAAAGCTTAGTTTATCGTACAGTTATGAAATTTGGTACACTTGTAGTACTCAACAGTCCGCACAGAAAAGTCTCTTGCAACCATAGTCAATATCAAACAGGAAGTCGGCCATTTTGGGTTGAAATGGCGATTTTTTGCAGTTTTTGCCGTTTTTAGGGTCCGTTTCTGATTGGATTGCTCGATCATTTTTCGCACGATCGTCTCAAAAATTGTGTAAAATTGCTCAGAAGGGATGGGCGAACAAAATGAGACAAGGATTCTGAGTTTTCGTATATGTTGAAGGGGCGGGGCCAGGCCTCGAAGTTTGACTACTCGCCAAAATTTTTTAAATTGCTATAACTTCATAACTGAATGGAATAGAGTTACCAAACCTTCTGTGGTCATTCGCCATCCACCCACAAAGTAAATTGAATGGTCAGATGATGACATCACACAAGCCCCGCCCCCTCAGGACCAAAAAGGTCAAGTTTTACTTTGAAAGGTCCCAAATTGACCCCTTTTCACTTAATCACCACCATTTCACTTAATCACCACAAATTTGTAGCTGGTAACTCAAGACAAGTGGGGGTTGCTTGGCGTCACTTTATGGGAGTTTTTGGCAGAGGGCGGGGCTGCGGCGGCGCGGCGAAGTCAGGTGTACCGCCGTGGACTTACGTTTGACTCCCATTTCGTCTTTTCTAAAGATATCATCACGAAACTTCTTGTGAGTGATCCTAGTCCGGTCCCCCAAAAGATCTGATGTGAACATCCGGTGGGCGTGGCCTATTTTCTGAAATAGCGCCCCCTAGGACCATTAAAACTGTCAGCCCCAAGCCATGCTTTGACTGAGGATTACGAAATTTGGTACACTAATGTGGTGTCTCAAGACCTACAAAAAAGTGTCTTGGACCCAAGCGCAAAGTCGCACAGGAAGTCGGCCATTTTGGTCCAAGTACGCGATTTAGTGGTTTTCGCACACGTTGTTTGGAGAGTGATGCTCCGTCGCCCTTTTCACCAATCTCCTTCAAACTTCTGCCATGTACTCTTAAGACATAGGGGAAAAAATTCAACCGTCGGATTTTTCAAAAGTTGAAAGGTGTGGGCGTGGCTAAGCCTCAAACTTTGACCTGTCGCCATGCCACTCTTTTTTTCACAGCTCCCTACTGGACTCCTTTTACCAAATCAGCAGGAATCTCTGGCAAACAGCAGTAGAAAACGTGAGGTCACTTGGTCTCCAGTAATGGCAGGTTTCGAAAAAAGGCGGGGCTTTGGGAGCATGGCAAAAATCGCCATCACGCCAAGGAAATACGTTTGCTTCTCATTTCTTCAGTTATGGCGATATAGCTACGAAGCTTCTGGTGAGTGATCCTAGTCTGACCCCCCAATAGAAATAGACAGCTGAAGATTGTGGGCGTGGCCTATTTCCTGAAATAGCGCCCCCTAGAACCATTAAAACTGTCAGCCCCAAGCCATGATTTGACGAAGGACCACGAAATTTGGCACACTAATGTAGTGTCTCAGGATGTACAAAAAAGTCTCTTGGAGCCAAGCGCAATGTCGCACATGAGGTCGGCCATTTTGGTCCAAGTACTCGATTTAGTGGTTTTCGCACACGTTATTAGGAGAATGATGTCTCGTCGTCCTTTCCACCGATCACCTTCAAACTCCTGCTATAAACTCTTAAGACGTAGAGGAAAAAATTCAACCGTCGGATTTTAAATAAGTATAAAGGTGTGGGCGTGGCTAAGCCTCAAACTTTGACCAGTCGCCATTACGTTACTTGACTTAATAACTCCCATGTGCATGATCAGATCAAATTCAAACTTTGTCTGTGTGATCACTGACCACATCTGAAGACAGTGACAATGTGGACAGCTGACATCACCTAAGCCCCGCCCCCTGACTACAGGAAGTCTACTGTTTTATGGTGAAATGCCCATATTTGTCCCCTCTAATTTAGTCAACATGACACTAAGGTCATGCACTGTCTTCATGATGCTGTAATGACCATTCAGATCTGCTAGCTTTTCAGAAAGGGAGGGGCTTTGATGAAAAGGCAAATTCTGGCGTGACGCTGTGACCTTACGTTTGACTGTAACTTCCACAAGCAGCTTCCGATTTGCCCGAGACTGAACATCACATCACCAGTGTGGTAAAGATAGAGTATCTCCTAGTGGTGAGACGTGTAATGGTGGTCTCAGAGGGGATGCTGAGTCAGGGTGAGGTGTGGACGAGGAGGCCGTTCACGGTTTCTGGTGTCGGGGTGGTTGACGTTTCTGTTCCGTAGTGCTGAAACAACTAATCGATTTAATCGATTATAATCGATTATTAAAATAGTTAACAACTTTTTTAGTCATCGATTAGTTGTTTAACAATCATATTTTACCGCATAAAGTCTATTTTTTTTACCACAATCTGACATCGGTTACAATCTGTTAAATTTGCCGCCAGTGTGTGGCAGTAATGAGCCACTGATCTACCAGTGGAGCCGTAGAAGAAGAAATGAGCCAATGAGTGCCCTCGGTTTTCATGACGTATCACGTTACTGACGCTCATCTTGCTGTGAGAGATGGCGGATCAACAAGAAATACGGAAGAAAAATAGAAGCGACAAAACAAGAGAAACCCCGGACAAAAACCTCACAAGTATGGGAGCACTTCACTAGATGCCTTGAAAAGACCGGTGACCTGAAAAATATGCAAAAACCATGGCACGACGGAAGCACGACGTCCCTAAGTGAACATTTGAGACGAAAACGTGGGGGCTGATGCAGCAGAGGAAAGTCCGGTAAGTAACAGAAAATAAACAAGCTAACGCAGATCAAATTTGGGACTTAGTGTTAGCTGAGTTCGTTATAGTGAATGTTAAACATGTTTTTTTTGCCGCGTCAGTTTACGGTGTTCTACTTCTGATTGACTAGATGCAATCGTGAATCTCCTCCGTGTTGTGTATCCTGCGCTTGCCAAATTTAGCACGTCTGTTTATAAGAATGTTCTCGTTAAGAGAAAAACGGCACAAACCCATAACTATGTTCCTCATTCAAAAAAGGACAACTCCGCGGAGAAAAATATACAGACGAGCTGTGTCCAGGTGAATATAACGCGGCATAGTTGTACGCTTTCAATTTTTAAATACAGGAGAAATTCAGAAAGTCCTTTTTTTAACTATTAAAAGGCTGTTTTACTATCTAATGCTGTAAAACGCCTCACAACACATTTTTGTCAAAATAAATGATCACTGTATATTGTTAATTAATTCAAATAATGTAATATTGATTTAGTGTTGTAGTGTGTGTGCTGCTTATTTTATATGTGTACTTAATTCAGTTTATTTGTGTTTCTTATGCAGAAAAAACAAGCAACGATGGACAACTACACAAGGAACAAGACACTCACCCCCAGCAATGCATACCACTTACAAACTCTATTCTAGATTCTACATTATTTTTTTATGGAATTTACTTCTTATATTTTGATGCCAAAAAATTATTCTGGACTGATATTTTGCACTGTTTAGCTCATTTTACACCACTGACTGTGTTCATGTGCAATAAAATAGATTGCAGTCAACTGCACAATTCTCTTATGTTTTTCTTTTTCTTAACTGAAATGTATTCATCACTTGTATAGGTTAAATAGCTAAACAATAACAAACCGATTAATCGATTAATCGAAAAAAAATAATCGACAGATTAATCGATTATGAAAATAATCGTTAGTTGCAGCCCTACTGTTCCGCCAGACGTGCCCTGGTGCCCCCGGCTGCCGGCCAGGACGGAGCGGCGCGGAGATGGGTTTGGAGAACGTCGGGGATGGAGCGGAGGGGGTGCGGACTGAGGGCGAGCAGCTTCACTGCGAGGGCCGAACGACGCTGCTTGCAGCTTTAATTTATTTTGTTGCTGGCCCGTGAGAAAAGATTTAACCTACAGTAAACAGGAAGTGGAAAGGCTGCAGATATCTATTCATCTGAATAGAATAGAAAATCCCTTTATTGTTCCTCAGTGGGGAAAGCTAGACGTCACAGCAGCGATGACACGTATTACAGGAGAAAAAAAGGAGAATAAAAAAATAAGAAAAATGAATAAACAAGAAAACATAAATCCTGAATAGATTTTAAAAATGCTGATTATACCACAAGTAATGAATACCACTGCTGCCTTTTATTTAAAACTGACTTGCTCGTGTGTAATTTGGTTATTCCACATTCAGTGTTAATGCAGAAATATGTTTGTTTCCAAATTTAAAGGTTCAAAATTGCATAAATGTTGATAAAGAAAATGTGCAAATTTGCCGTCACTTTTTCAAAAATATTAAGTTTGGCCCTCGACTCCGTCCCAGAGTTTCATTTCGGCCCCGTGTGAGTTTGAGTTTGACTCCCCTGCCATAAAGAATTTGTGGGATATTGTGAAGAGAAAGTTGAGAGAGGCAAGACCCAACATTCTGGATGAGCTTAAGGCCGCTATCGAAGCATCCTGGGCCTCCAGAACACCTCAGCAGAGCCACAGGCTGATTGCCTCCATGCCACGCCGCATTGAAGCAGTCATTTCTGCAAAAGGATTCCCGACCAAGTATTGAGTGCATCACTGAACATAATTATTTGAAGGATGACTTCTTTTGTACTAAAAACACTTTTCTCTTATTGGTCGGATGAAATATGCTAATTTTTCGAGATAGGAATTTTGGGTTTTCATGAGCTGTACGCCACAATCATCAATATTAGAAACTATAAAAGGCTTGAACTACTTCAGTTGTGTGTAATGAATCTAATATATATGAAAGTCTAATGTTTATCAGTACATTACAGACAATAATGAACTTTATCACAATTCACAATATATCAATTTTCTGAGAAGGACCTGTATAGGAAACATTTTACTGATTGGCTTAATGAACTGACCTGTATTGGAATGTTTACTGTGTGAAGGGCCTTGAGACGACTCTTGTCCTGATTTGGTGCTTTATAAATAAACGTGAATTGAATTGAACCAGAGCCTGAATTTACTTTAACCAGTTTACTGACATAGTTAATATAATCTGTTGTGCACATTTACACTTTTGTGTCAGAATCTAGAGGAGCTTAGGTTCACTAGCAGACAGTTATAGTCAGTCATTTTTTTGGTCGTACAAAAACATGTTAAAGGAGCTTTGCTTCATCAGTTGGTCTTGACCTTTTATCATTTCTGGACATCTAGACTTAGACACAACACACGTGGTCCTCTAACAAGTTTAATTACAACTCACCACTCATCAGCAGACGGTCCTCAAACGTAGCTCGATAACTTCCAGGAGGTGTAGACAGCGCCTTCTTGATCTGACCTCTGATCCCTGACACTGTTCGTATTGAGGCTCCTTCAAATTTGGCCACCTCCAACACTGTGTTGAACATGCCCTGTGAAGACACACTGATGATGAGTACCAAACCAACGAACACACAGCATCTGATCTGTATTACTGATGCAACAGATCCAGTTCTGACTTGTCTATAAAAACTGAAATCTGTTTCCAGAAGAAATGAGTCCTCCCACCTTAATAAAGGAGGTGTTTTTGAAGATTTTGTACGGATATCCGATTAGTTTCAGCTTCTTCACGATTGTAACCGATTTGTCCAGGTCCAGAACAACTCCTGTTGCAGCGATGCGAAAGTGAGCCTGCAGAGAACACACATTACTGTACAACTGCAGGGTATCTGCAGGTTTAAGGGAGCCAAATTTAAGACTTTTTAAGACCTTTTTTAAGGCCACTTTGACCAAATTTAAGCTATTTAAGCAGGGCAGCAGTAGCTCAACAGGTTGAGCGGGTTGTCCAGTAATCGGAAGGTTGCAGGTTCGATCCCGGCTCCAGACAGAGAATTCTGCTGTTGTGTCCTTGGGCAAGACACTTAACCCACCTTGCCTGTTGGTGGTGGTCGGAGGGACCGGTGGCGCCTGTGCTCGGCAGCCTCGCCTCTGTCAGTGCGTCCCAGGGCAGCTGTGGCTACATCATGGATGTGTGTGAATGGATGAATGATACACTGTAGTGTAAAGCGCTTTGGAGTCCTGACTCTGAGAGGCGCTGTACAAGTGCGGGTCATTTATCATTTTAGCTATAATTTCCAGCTGTTGCCTGGAACCGGTGCTAACCATGCCACGATCGTGGGATTAGCCATCCAGTTACCATTAAACTTGCACTTCCCCATGGTGCAAGCTCCCACTAGCTTATCCAGCTAACGTGCTCATCTAAAAATAGCCCCCTTTCACAACCAACTGAATGTGTACGGTTCCGCTTACGCCAACAACGTACACAAAAAACGCTGAACACCAACTAGAAATTCACGAAAATTTTATAGAAATAAAAGAATCTTGTTTATTGGGTCTTTGGTCATTTAAGACCTTTGGAAACTGTATTTAAGGATTATTTGTAATTTTTAAGGATTTTTTAGGCCTTAAATTTGGAAAAGCTAATTTAAGGCTTTTTAAGACTTTTTAAGGACCCGCGGATACCCTGAACTGTAAAGGAGAACGACAACTTTCAGAACTTTGTAGGGAAGCAAAAGATTTTGCTCTGCAAGGGCCTCACTCTTCAAACATTAGCAGAAATATTCCTATATTCCTTCCTATGAACTAAATTTAGAATGTTCGTATGAACGGTCAAGATCCTGATTTATGAAACATGCAGTGGCCTCTCGTACGCATGTTTCGCCGCAATCATCTGATGATAAATCCCCCCGGTGCGTACACAGGTGCTCATGTCCGTTCCCAGTCATTTACATAAAGGAACGCCCTCAATTAACCATATTTGGTCACGCTACATCCTCAGCACGTGAGGGGATTCCCTGCGTTCTACCCAACCCCCCACAATGCGGGACAGAAATTGAGGCCAATGCGGAAGTGAAATAAATTGCAGTTCCACCCTCATCCACTAGGGGCTGGTGTCAGAAGCGAGCAAATCCTCATTGACTCCCATGTTAAAAATACCAATTTCACAGCAGAAATAAACATGTTCACAGCCTGGTACCAGAACATGTTTTAGGTTTAAATGATCTAGTTTACACTCATGCCAACTCTGAGGGGGGTGAATTTTTTTCTCACTCTTCTGTTTAAGTGTATTAAAAGCCTAAAATTCTGTATAATTAATGAGCATCAGACCCACGTGACCACAGAGCTAGCTCCGGGGAAAGGCCTCAGTAGAGCCTCGGTCTGGCCTGGAAACTGCTCCGGGATTTTGAGTCTCTGTGTTTGTGTATTCTTGTTTGGATATTTTTGTGCAATTGTTGGACAAAATTACTTGCTGTGGCATTAATTGCACTAATAGAGCGTCCAAGGAGTCTCCACTTCATTTTTTTCGGTAAGTAAAATTATATTTATGTATTTTAGGTCACTGCCGAGCTGAGCTTAGATTTTAACATGTACTGTTTAACCATGAAATGTAAATGTAATAGGGTAAAACCCAGTGCATTTAACATAATGCTGCACTTTAGAAAATGGGTTGAAATATAACATGTTGGTGGAGCTGGGTTCCCACTATCGGCTTGTAGAGCTCTCGGGAGACCGATGTTTTCCACCCTTATCCCCTCCCCGCAGCTCAGCGCATCTCTGTCTGATCGCGTCTTCTGTCTGCTGCGTGGCCTGCCGGCTTGTGGAGCTCTGGGATGGAAACCTTTCCACCCGGTTTTACCCAGCGGCAGCTCTGCTCATCTCAGATCGCAGCGGCGCTTGTCTGCTGCGCGGCTGCCGGATTGTGGAGGTCTCGGAGACCTCTGTGTTCCACCCGGTTTTACCCAGCGGTCAGCCCGGTGTAGCTCTGACTCAGAAGCTCTGGTGTTGTGCACAGTTAACTCCAGTTGTAGCTAGGTTGCTACCTCCGTTAGCTTAGCTCCCACCTCAGCGTTAGCTTCAGGTTAGCTTGTAGCTAGTTCGACCGGGTGTCGTCAGTCGATCCCAGCCTTACAGTCCCACCCTCAGCTCCTCCTCTCTTCCCTTTTGTGGAATTGTCTGGGCTGGACGAAACCTGTGACACGGTCAAAATGGCGGTAGTGGCCACCTCCCATTTAGCCTCAAAAACGTGTTATTGGAGTCTATGGAAACCCATTGTCCATATAAGTTTATGTCGATGGTTCTACCTGAAAAAATAAAATAAAATAAAGAAAACTTTGTTGCGAGATCGTGACTCTGGCTGTCGAAGTGCGAAAGAACCAAACAAGTTGAAGAGGTTATAAACTTTTCAGGTAGTGACCGAAAGAACAAGACCGCGGACACAAGCGGCCAAAATGAGTTTTCTCTTCCCTTAGGGATAGGGTTTTAACTATTATATAGGTTATAAACTTTTTCAGGACACCCAAGTGACCTTGGGTGTCCTGAAAGGCGCTTTGAAATAAAATGTATTATTATTATTATTATTAAACGCAGCTGGGACAGAGGACAGGTTCCCGTCAGGCATAAATAAAAACTGGGTAGTTGTTTACAGAGCAAGTGCTCTCTAAATGTAAAATGAGAGAGGGGCGGTCTACCACCGCCTCAGTGCCGCTCTCTCGGCCCGCCAGCCGACGCCTCTTTCAGAAGCGTTTTCCTAACAGGAAGTGTGGATGAAATACGTCTCCACCCAGGCCTTGACCCTCACCTTGTTTGGAAATGTCTGAGAGTGCAGTCTCTTCTGAGCTGTCATTCAGTCTGGTTACCTTGACAACGTGTGTGTGACTGGGGAGCAAAGGAGGTTCTCCTAGTAGTAAAGTAGAATACGGACTGGTATAAGGTTCAGGCGGTTTGTCTGTCTCTCTGCAACAGGTCCCAAATCCCAGCACAGCTTCAGACAGATCTCCTGTCAGTGCGTTCATGGAAACGTGTTTACTCCAGAGAGCACGCTCCGACAAATGCTTAGTAATAATAATACACCATCTTTATCCAGAGCATCACAAGCAAAATCACGAGTCTTTTCACAAGGGCCTAAATATAACTTAATGTAATTAAATAAAATAATAGTTAATTAAAAACAATATTAAAAAATCAGTAAAATGGGAAGAGTAGAAACTGTGATTACATTCCACAGTGTCAGATTCCCGTTGGGTGTTGTAGGTTAGGTTAGGTACTCGAGCCAATGGTTTTAAAAAAGGACTCGTTTGACGGCACATCGCCAGTTGCCTGACTGATTTCTGTAGCGATGAATACATCACACAGTTTGTTGCTCTGATAGGTCCCAACGCTGCTCAACAGCATGCAGAGGAAGCGCAGATTCTCCCCCACGACTGAGCTCTGTCTACGGGCTGTCGACAGAATATAAACGTACCTTTAAAACTGTTCAGAATGGCTCTACGGCCAGGCAGGACACATGTTGGCTGTTTTATGAAATTAAATCTGATCTGACTGGATCTGATTCTGGATCCTTTGATGATCACATGATCGGATCATCCCTTGTATCATTTCCTGTTGTCACTCACAAACAGGGCGAGGAAGCAACGACACGATGCTTTCATGTTTTTCTCACCGACGTAAAACATAAAAGTTTCCACACAGCGCTGGTGGGAATCGAGGTTTAGCTGGTTCTGTGCGTCCTATCCAGCACGCTCCCGACTCGGAGATACGAACACCAGAAATAACTTCATGAATCATTTTGAACACTTTGCAAAACTACGGGAACAGATTCTTTCCAGCTGAGGAGGATTTCCACACCTGAGCCCTGTCCACTTTCTCTTGTTTGTTGCTCCGTGTTGTCAGCAGCGACTCACTCTACGTGCAGGAAAGGGGTCGAATGACTGCTTGTCCGATAGCCTGAACATTACATCAGAACAAAGTGACAGCAGGACCTGCAATGTGACACTGACTTATGATCATGAGCATTGGGAATTGATGGATTCAAGGACTCCGCAACAGACCAGCCGAGGGTGATGGAGACATGCCCGATTTTTAACTGTCCGTCAAAAGTGACAAAGACCGCAAGCCTGTGATGCCGCCTCCCTTAAATTCGCCAACAGCACCGCCATTCCCCCTCGAAAGAATAAAACAAGTGCCGAAGACATCTAGCAGCGGACACGGAGCAGACGAAGAACGTCTTGTGGAAAAAGTTAACAACTATACACCTGTGACGGGAGCAGTATGCAGCAAACATATCTGTGGATGGAAAAGACAGGAAAAGTGTGTTTGGAGGTGCAGACTGCTGGGAGAGTTGAAGGAGAAAAGGGGGCGGAGCTGTCCACAAGTCTCTGAAATAAGTCGAGTGTAAACACACTAGCGACGTGACTGCAGTGAAGGTAGGACATTCCCAGAAAAGCGCAACCTGGAAAAGTCCTCAGGGAAAATCTTTCAATCAGCATGTGTGTGTGTGTGTGTGTGTGTGTGTGTGTGTGTGTGTGTGTGTGACTTCACACCTGAGCTTATGGAGGATAAATTAGGCTTAAAATAAGCTTAGGGCAATAAAACCAGAAACTTCACCCTTTTAGAGATAACTGTAGACATCTGAAGTGTTTTATTCGTAGCTTAGTAAAAAAGCTTGACGTTTACCTGTGAGTGAGTAAAACTTACTTTAGTTCCTGCCACCGACTGCAGAGCCAGGAACCCTGATCCCTGTGGGGTGATGGGACCTGCGGAGAAACAGTCCTGGAATAAACGGGGTTGTTCCAGGGCATCCGGTGGGATAAAAGAGACGGAAGATGACATCCAAACAACTGTTTTAATACACATTTCATGGATGCAAGTGTGACAGCTCACATCACTCCAGGTTTACAGTCCCTCCACTGGCTCCCGGTAGAATATAGAGTACAGTTTAAAGTTTTAGTCCTGACCTATAGAGCTCTTAACAACCAGGCTCCAAGCTACCTATCTGAGCTTTTATCCCCACACACCACCTCTCGGAAACTTAGATCCACATCTGAAAACCTCCTGGCTGTTCCTCGAACCAGACTGAAAACCAAAGGGGACAGGGCCTTTCAGACTATTGCCCCCAGACTTTGGAACAGTCTACCTTCTAATCTCCGTCTCTCTAACACTGTAGAGGTCTTTAAAAATCATCTAAAAACTCACCTTTTCATCCAGGCGTTCCCTCCCTAAATGTTTCAAAAAGACGGCTTTGTTCTGGTTCACACCTTCACTTTGTTTATACTCATGATTTTATTTTCTATTTTATCACTGCTATTGTTTTTCTGATGTTTTTATTGGTTAGAGGTATTTGCCCTGATCTTTATCATGTTGTACAGCGCTTTGTGATTTATATCTGTGAAAGGCGCCATATAAATAAACTTTTACTTACTTACTGCAGTGTTTGGCTCTCAAAGATAAACTTCTAATGCTGTTTGTGGGGCAGACTCATCCAACAACACACACTTAGTGTTCTATCTGCTGCGGATGTGTCTACACTCCTGATGGAGGCTTCTCAGCTCCAGAAAGAACTGTTGGTGGACAGACTTCATCGATCGTTGGCCCCGAGGCCTGCCGCCAGGGGGTGCACTTGCGCCATGATTGTCCATTTACACTGTTACAGGAATTCTGCCAAGATTTTTCAGGAGACCAGGAATCTGCGACAGGTTAGGATACATAATATGGACATCTGTCTTCCCTGATCACATCGTCAAGATGGCACAGGTTCGAGCAGTTTTCAACAACATTAGGTGCCAGCTTCGGAGCATTGAGCTCCGTTTGGCATCTTTCATCCGGCTAAACTTTGCATCAAGTATCAAGGGGTGCAACGTGGTTGGATCTCACCAAAGGACGTTGAGGATTTTATCAAAACAATGGTTCCAAAGGGTCGAGGCCTTTTTTGTATTTTGTTTAAAAGTGGTTCTGTTGGATCGTTGGTTGAAGACGGTTTGTACCATCGACAGGAGTGCTCAGCCTGCACTGCTGGGTTAGATGAACTTATACATGTTATTGACATGAAGAATGGTAAGACACCGGGCCCGGATGGGTTTTTGGTTGTTTTTCAAAAATATTCAGACAAAATTGGCCGGCGGGCTGCATTGCTACCACGCCTCGTTCATGGCAGTGGAGGAGGGGCGTGCGGTTCATTTTGTTACCATGCATCATATTTGACAGCAGGCGGAGCGGGGGTGGGGACGCTTGGCCCGGCGGGAGGCTAAGCAAGGCCTCAATTACAAACTTATGGACTTGGATGTCCATTCAGTGGTTGCAGTTAGAAGAGCTTGGGAACACGAGTTGGATATAACATTTTCAGATCAACAATGGGATGCCGCCATGTCCGACATCTGTTTTGGTGCATCACGTGCTAGGTTAGCACTTTTTCAGTTTAAGGTTCTATATAAAGCTAACTATCTGAAATCTTCTCGTCTCGTCTTCTTCCGCCTTTCCGGGTCCGGGTCGCGGGGGCAGCATCCCAACTAGGGAGTTCCAGACCGTCCTCTCCCCGGCCGCCTCCACCAGCTGCTCTGGTGGGACCCCAAGGCGTTCCTGGGCCAGTTCTGAGATGTACTTCCTCCAACGTGCCCTGAGTTGACGAGGGGGCCTCCTGCCGGCAGGACATACCTGAAACACCTCCCTGGGGAGGTGTCCAGGAGGCATCCTAACAAGATGCCCAAACCACCAGAACTGACTCCTCTCGATATGGAGGAGCAGCAACTCTACTCCGAGTCTCTCCCGAATGTCCAAGCTCCTCACCCTATCCCTAAGGGAAGAGAAAACTCATTTTGGCCGCTTGTGTCCGCGGTCTTGTTCTTTCGGTCACTACCTAAAGCTCATGACGATAGGTGAGGACTGGGCGGTAGATCGACTGGTAAATCGAGAACCTTGCTTTCCGGCTCAGCTCCTTCTTCACCATAACAGTCCGGTTTAGCGTCCGCATCACTGCAGATGCTGCCCCAATCCGCCTGTCGATGGATTGGTGTGAGAGATGTCAAGCCACTCCATGTTACCTGAGTCACATGTTCTACTCATGTCCGCAACTCCTTGGCTTCTGAAGCCAGTAATCGGTTGTCCCTTCTGGGGCTCTCTGGACTCTGCATAAACCACTTACTAGCTATTTTGGGGCTTCCAGTGGATCCCATCCTATCTACTCCCACTCATGCTAAAATACTGGCCTGTATTTGGCCTGCCTTTGCTAAGCCTCCTTCAGTTATGTCATTTCTTAAGTTAGAGAAGACGGGCCTTGCAGTGAAGGGTGCTTATGGAAAGGTTGGTAGCATATGGGGCCCCCTCCGAGGAGAGGAGACGAGTGCAGCACATAGAGGGGAAACCATGGAATGCTGACAGGTCTGTTCATTGGTGACAAAGCTCTGTCTTGTAATGGCCGACTCTGATTCTGAAGAGGAATTTTCCCCCCTCTGATGAAGATATTCACTCATCCAGTGAGAACGAAGGTAACCGTGGTCAGGACATGGTGGGTGCAGAATGGATGGTAAAAGCACCGCGAACAGTGACAGAGGTAGGGGGAGCGTTAAGAAGAGGAAAATAAGAAGCAGACGTGTTACATGTGAAACTGAAAGTGAAAGTCTGTCACATAACTGATACGAATATTCCAGCGATCCTAATAAAACAGCATTACTAAAAGGGAAAAACGTTACTTTTTAAATTGGTACGAATGTACGATATTCACGAAGAGCGAAGAGAACACTGCCACATGAGGGCAGAGCAAGATGAAATGAGAACGGGGCTCACCTGACGGCCTATTTTAGCTGTGTTGTTTTGGTGATTTAGGTGTTTTGGCTCAAAACCGAAAATGCATATTTGGGTCATTTTGGCTGAAAATATTCGGCGCCTGAATTTTCTAAAACTCTGAGGTTCTCCATAAACGTAGGGTAGCAAGTCTTTTGTTCCAGATCGGCTCATCTCCGTGAGCTCCATCAGCTCTGAGTAACTTGTAATAGCAACCTTCAACGATGCTTCGGGTCATTTTCTCCAACCACTGCACCACCTGCTGGTCTGCACAGGTGTAGCTGCTATACCGTGCAGTGATGCAGCTCACCAAGAAGCCATCAGTGGTTCATCTGTGTGTGTGTGTGTGTGTGTGTGTGTTAATGTCTGTAGAAACCTTTTTAAACTGAACTATTGCTCCTGCTGGACTAGACCTTCTAGGGAGAGGCTGAGCAGTGTGTGATACAAACAAATACTTGAGAAATAGTTACTCAGAGATCATAAAATCAACAGTGTACATCAGTGAAGAGCTGTAGAGCAGCTGATGTTCCTCACCCCAGATGGAGGCTCCACAGTGCATGTGCTGTGGCGTGTACTTCAGTAGGCGGTGGCGTCCGTTGTGATCCTCGATGTGGTAAAGAGGGATGGTCTGGAAGCGTCGCCAACCTAGAGAGAAAATGAGGGGGTCTCTGGTCTTCAGGATACGGTCATACCATCTGTGTTTCTTCAGTCGCAGCTGAAAACACACACACACACACACACACACACACACACACACACACACACACACACACACACACACACACACACACACACACACACACACACACACACACACACACACACACACACACAGAAGTGAGTGTCCCTCAGGTTCTCTGTTCTTCCAGTCTTCATAGACTTAAGAACATTTCAGTCACACACAAAACAAACACTTTTCCTACTGATCTGGATCAGTTTTCAGCTCCAGATTATTCTCATTGCCGACGTGGGACTGAGCGGTTTTACATCCCTACAGCCCCCAGTACCGGTACTCGGAGTAAAAGAAGACCAGGACCATCTGGAGATGATCATTTTCATTCTGAGAAGACAACTTCACCAGCATGAATGCACATTCTGAACATACCTGAAGGTATCCTATATTGCCTTCGCTGGAGCCCAGACCGCCAAGGATGATGGGATAATGGGGGTCAAAGTTTGCAACAAATTCACAGGGCAAAGAAAGGATTTCCACCCTGACGTACATTCCAGGCCGGAAGCCTTCGTACTGCACTCTGGTCTCATCGTCCATCTCTTCAAACTCTGCTCTGTTTAGCTGGAGACAAAACCAGGCTCAGGTGTCTGAGAGGAGAACATCATGAATCCATGACCCATGCAGTTGTCTACCTCAGCCTGCTTCTGCATCTCTTCCTTCAGGTCATCGAAGTACGTGGCATCACCGTCATCATATTCTGCATTGAATCGTTCCTTGAGACGGCGTTTCTTCTCCAAGCGCTTGTTCTTCTGAACCTCCTCATCTTCCATCCTCACCTGGATCTCTTCACCTTCATCACTCTCACCATTTTCCTGATCACATGGTCCACAAGGCAAATAACTTAACAGAAGTCGTCCAACTATAATTAGGCCTGCAACTCCAAGAAGAAGGACACCCCATACCTCCTCCTCCTCCTGCTGCCCTGCTGTTTGGCTCTTGTGGACTTCTCCTGTTTCCATATCTTCAAAGTCTCCATACAGCTCATCTAAATAAAATAACAATCACACTTCATTTTTACAATCACATTAAGGTTAAAATAACGTCTACTACCTCTCTCTGTGAATGAATGTACACGTGTGTCTAAACTCTTCTCACCATCCTGCTTCAGGAGAGTTGCAGCATCTTGGCCTTCCTCCCACTTTCCAGTCACAAAACAGTCCCTGATTGAATCCAGAATCTGGAATCACAACACAGTGAGCCGGATTCCTCGTATAGAGTCTGGCTTGATAGAGCGACCGAGTACATCTCCTTCCTGGATAATCTGCTGGGCTCCAAACAAAAGCATGGTTCTGACATTCCCCCTGAACAGATCTTCTGAAGCCTTTGATCAGGTCAACCGCAAAAACCCTTCTGACAAATCAAAGCTGCAGTAGCATATCTGTAAAACAAGCTAGCTTCTGTAAGCAGAAGTCTTACCCCTCCCATCGGCCATCATCCCTGGGCCACGCCCGCCTAACACCGAAACCCGCATAGTGATAAGCACAAGTTGCTGTTTTCTAGGTCAAGACGTCTTTGTTGTCCGTTACTTCAAATTGTGTTTTTCTTTTTTGAGACTGGTAGTTTGTCCTAAAGTTGAAGTGGTAGCAGCCGGCTGTTTCTCCTCCTCTGATATTTTTGAGTGGAGAACTTCTGTTGCTAAATATGTGAATGTGTAATGATTGCATGACCCAGGGAAATGTGGAAGTGCGTTTGTTTGCAGATACGATGGGCAAATCAAAGCCGTGTAGCAGGACTTTGAGATTAATCCTAAATTTAACCGAAAGCCAGAGTAAATCAGCAAGAATTGGTGTAACGCGCATGCCGCTGTCGGTGTTAGTTAAAAATTTGGCAACAGCATTTTGAACTTTCTGTACTCTGCCTAAGGCAGATACATTAATGCCAATCAGGATAAAATGTGTGTAATCCAGACTGGGGTTTATGAACGTGTGAATGACAAACTCAAGATGCGGGCGTTTGAGGATGGATTTTTATTTTAGGAGAACTTCTGGGAGGGGCAGGGCCTTGTGGGGAATAGGGAGCCTAATGGACCATTCCCATCTGTACCGGGTCGGCCCGGGCCGGGTAGCGTAGGTTGTTTACATATCTGGGTGGTCTGGTATTTTTCCGGGCCAACCAAGGCTCATTCTCAGCCCTCTTCTCGAGGGGGTCTGCTTCAGGCCGACCAGGGCCAACACACCCACTGCTGACAGCAAATCCACACCTTCCATTAGAGCACATATGTCAGACTCAAGGCCCGTGGGCCAGATGCGGCCCGCGGAGCATTTTTATGTGGCCCGCGAGATAAATATCAAAAATATATTAAAACTGGCCCGCTGGCCGATTTTACCGCAAAGACTTCAACTCCCATGATGCTTTGCGGCGTCAGCGCGGAGCCGACGCGCCCCCTCCTTTGTGTTTTTTCCAGCGCCTGCTGCCGGTGTCTGCAGCTCCGCTGTCTCTGACAAACTAAACACTCCTCTCACTCAGCGCCAAGTTCACTCAGCTGTTTTCTGACGTTGAAGCCCAGAAACGGAGATTCTCAGTAATGTGTTCACGACTGAAAGAGAAAGTTTTCCAGCTAACTTCCAGACAGAGCTGATATAACTCCAGCGAGCAGCGACACGCTCAAACCAGCACGACTCTGTGGCTGCTGTAGTTGTTATTTTTCCTCCCCGACACACAACAACGTGGTCACGCTGCTCAGACATGTTCAGCAGCACAAACCTATGTGAGCACCTGTTGTCATCTAATGTTGTCATTATTATGATGAAGATGAACAAAACAACAGGAGTCTCCTCCTCAGCTCAGATCAACCCCATGATGCAGGTATCTGGCTGGAACAGGTGAGCATCACAGTAAACCAGTGGAGCAAACTGAGCTTTAAATATGTGGCTGGGGAGAGGGAAGTCTGGGCCTCTTAGGCTGATGCCCACGCGACCCGACTTCAGATAAGCGGAAGAGAATGGGTAAACGGATGGATGTTTTTTACCTTCTCAATATATTTATAGCTACAATATGTTAGAATGTTGTTATGAAGCAAGAAAAAATGTCCGAAGCTAGCTTGTTTTGCAGGAATCGCCTTACCTCTTCCAAATTCCAGTTAAGGGAGGAGTCGGGAGGGAAACGGGAGCAGTCTACAGAGTTTGTCTGTAACCTTTTGCTCTTGTGAGGGCGACTGACTCGAAAAAGCCCCCCCAGTTCCTCATCCTCTTCATCAGAATCAACTGCTTCTACAACTACACGACAAAACAACACAAGCTGTAGATGAAAGTTTTAGACACTAATTAGTTAGTCTGACTGAAACCCACTCTACCTGAACCATAAACCACTTTACTGAGGTTGGGGGCAGCTTCTTGTTGCCGTAGAAACGCTTCGGCTGCCTTCTGCTGCAGATCCTCCTTCCATCTGAGAGCCCCTGGGAAGGCAAACCAAAAAGCTGAAACCAGCTGATGAAGAGCATGAAAACCCCTTAAACCTAGTCTGCTCGTGCCCTTTAACCCCAGAAAACAGACACGCAGGAAGTCGGTTGTGTTCCAGCTGCAGCTTTGGTGCACCGTGCATCCGTAAGTCTGTCATGGAAAACTCAAGCGTTACATTCACTAAGGTGGAAGAGGAGAAAGACAAGAGCCAGCAGCAGCTGGCATACAAAGACTGCCTCCACAGAATATGTATTCTTCTGTTCTGCAGAAGGTCTCACTGATCGTCTGGTACGGTGGTTGAACAGATGAAAAAATAATATCTGAGATTGCATAAACCAAACAAATCTTCATAAAGAAACAAACCAAGGACCCACCCTGCTCCTCGTCTTCCTCACTCTCACCATCAGTGTTGACCTCTTCATCTGCAGATTCTTCTTCCTCCTCTTCAGAACAATGTCCAGAGTCTTCTGCTCGCCCAACCTCGTTCTCCTCTTCGCTCTCATCTTCACCCTCGTCCTCCTCTTCGCTCTTCTCTAGCTCATCGTTGCTGTCTGCAAACGCAGGAAGCTCTGCGACTGACTGCCCACAACTTTTAACTTCCTCCAGTTTCTGGATCTTCGAGGGCGGAGCTCCTTCTGCCATCGTTTCAGATTCAGCTCTGACCTCTTTGATTAATGTGAATAACTCATCGTTCATATCCTCATCAGCAGCATGTTCATCGTCTTCACTGCTACTATGCTCATCACTGCTTGACTCACTGACGTTCTCTTCCTCCCCTGGGAAGACCACCTTCCTCCTCTCCCTCTGGCTGTTGGGATCCCAGATGTGTTCCTCCTGAAGCCCCGGCTCTCTTAAAAACACACAAAACCACAACAATCTAGTCAGTCTAGCCTGGCGTGAGCAGATGGCGAGGTAATCTGCGTCAGGTCTCACCTGTTCTGCTCATTCAAATCTGACGGGTCTAATGTGGCTGAGCCAGTGAACAGAGACACTTTGCTGGCTGCCATCTTGGCATCAAGAGTTGTGTGAGTGTCGATGACAGACTGGACCAGCTCTGTGGTGGGACGCACCTCCTCCTTTACCAGGAAAAGTATCGTATCAGATACAGCAAGCTCCTACAGGGAGAGCCTAGAACAGCGTTTCCCAACCCTGGTCCTCAAGGCACACGGTCCTGCATGCTGTCCTTTTAAACACCAACGCTTCCCTGCTGCCACACACCTGACTTAAACAAATCAGTGATCAATAGTGGGGCCCGATTAATCGGTCGGCCGATTAATCGGGCCGGCATTTAGCTCCCCCCCCCCCCAATCATCGGCTGATAAGCCTCTTTAGTAGAGCCGATTTAAAGTCAGGAACCTCCGCGAGCAGCCCGCTGCTGCTGGAAGCCGGTGAAGGACCCCGATCCAAAACGCTGGGAGTATCTTCCTCTGAGTAAAAGGCGGGGCTTCTCTTTGGTGTTTCTAAACCCTACAGCTGTGGATTTTGGGTGAACTAAAAGTAAAACAGGAAGTAAAAGTTAGCTGTGTGAAAGAAAAAACGAGCCGTAAGAACCGCCGCTAACCGGCAGCATGCTGCTAATGCTAGGCTAGCTTAAACTCTCAGCTGCTTTTAGCTTAACATGTTAGCTCCGGTTTATAAATGATATTTTCCTGTGTGGGAGTCGGAGAATTTCACTCTGTGTGTTAGAGAGGAGAGTCCTGCAGCGCCTGGACCCCCCAACAGAAGAGTGTTGTTGTTTAAAGGTGTCGCTAATATTTCTCATACAGACTGTAATGTGCCGAGTTCTCCTCTGCTCTTTCTGCTACAGACCCAGCTGAAGACGGATGCTCGACACAAACACCAACAACTGTTTCTCCTGTTTAGTTTCTGTCTGATGCCTCAACTAAAGTCACATCCAGCATGGCAGCACGTCATGGAGCCAAACCAAGGACAGGAGGTGTGATATGAGCAGGAGGCTGGTGAGCTGGGAGCTGAAGAAGGTAAAAACACAACCTGAAGGGTCCCCGTCTCCAGGCTAACACACACGCTGCTGCTGATCACGGCACTGAAGGCTTGGTTAATACTGAAGCTGTTTTACATGAAGATGTTATGAAATATTGGGTTAAAAAGACTAAATGAACTTTAGATGCTGCTGTTGGTTTTTATATATTATTAAATCACTGTTGTGCATTTTTCTACAGAATCGGTCTCTCTGCTCTAAAGGTGCATTTATGTTTACTTACATGTAAAAGTGTACATCCCTATGAAACATCATCCACTGATATTTTTTTTTCCCGTTTTGTTTGTTTAATCCTTGGTCAGTTTACTGGTATGTTTTATTAGTCTTGTTATAATGTTTGATGTTAACACTGAGCGGTGCACAAAGCTAAGACTCAACAGCTGGTTAAATCCAGTGTTAAAGTGGATTGGGCTCAGAAATCTTGTGCATCCGCAGCTGTTATTAGTGATAATTAAGCAATCTGATAAGGTGCCAAACATTGAGATATCGGCCCAAAAAATGGCAGCACATATCGACCATCGGCTGACCACGACCGCCTCATCGGTATCGGCAATAGATATCGGTCGACCTCTAATGAACGGGCATCTGCAGCACCTGATGTCCTCCTGAGGAGGCGATGTACATCAGGTGTGCTGAAGCAGACGGAAAACATGCAGGACAGTGTGCCCTAAGGACAAGGGTTGGGAAACACAGGCCTAAAAGATACCTGCTGCTGACGGGAATGGCTGGCAGGAAGGTCGATGTAAACGGCGTCCTTGTCGTAGACCAGACCTCCCACTCCGGCCATGGGAGCATACAGCAGACGCTCCTTCTCATTCAGAGCTCTCTTCTTCTGAGCATCTGGCAGAGGACACGGGTCAGGGAGGAAGTTCACATCGCTCACTTGGAAGTCTCCCACACCTGACGAGCAGAAAATTCACAATAAGACAACACATCAAACCCATCCATCCATTGTCTTATCTGGAGCCGTATTGCAGGAACAGCAGTTACGGCGAGAGGTCCAGATTCCCCTCTCCCCAGCTACTTGGGCCAGCTCCTCCAGGAGAATCCCAAGGCGTTCCCTAGCCAGCCGAGAGACGTAGTCCCTCCAGTGTAAACTGGGTCTTGCTTTTGGTCTCCTCCCAGTTGGACATGCCAGGAAAACCTCAACAGTGAGGCGTCTAGGAGGCATCCTATTCAGATGCCCAAGCCACCTCCACCAGTTCCTCTCGTTGACAAAGGGCAACCTTGGTGGAGTCCAACTCTCACCAGGAACAAGCTCGATTTACAGCCAGCAATGTGGAGCAAGCTCCGACTCAGCTCGTGTCAGAGGGTCTAGTACACCATAATCCATAAGTACCCACCAATGGGCACCCAAGGGGCGCGGTTGAACGCCTTCGCCAAATCCACAAAACATGTAGATTTGTTGGGCAAACTCCCACACGCCCTCCAGGACACCCCTACGGGCATAAAGTAGGGTTGTGTCGATACGGATACCGGTATCGGGCCGTTATCGATTTAAATTAACCGATACCAGTGCCTGAAAGTGGCTTCGCTGTAACTTGTCATTTCTGTTCACAGAATATTTTAGTTTTGTGATCATTTCTATTAATATATTTTATTTTGTATCTACCTGTCAGTCTTCTCCCGAACAAAATAAAACCTGTATTCAAATTCATTGCATTTTTTTGTGTGGTAGAAGTATCGGTATTAATATTCGTATCGGCGAGTACTCAGATCCAAGCATCGGTATCGGTGCATTGCTAGTATAAAGCTGGTCCAGTGTTCCACGGCCAGGACAACAACCACATTGCTCCTCCTGAATTAGTTCCACCATCTGACGGACCCTCCTCTCCAGAACCCCTGCACAGACCTTACCAGCGAGGCTCAGGAGTGCGAGCCCCCTGCGGTCCCCCTTTATAATAGGGGAACCACCACCACAGTCTGCCAGTCCAGTTGGACTTCCCCCGATGTCCACGCGATACTGCAGCCAACGCAGCCAGTACAACATCCAGAGCCTTAAAGAACTGCAGCCTTGCCACGAGGAGCTTTCCGACAACCTCAGTGACTTCAGCCCCAGAGACTGGAGAGTCCACCCCAAAGTCCCTGGACTCTGCTTCCTCACTGGCATACATGTCAGTGGGCTTGAGGACTTGTTAGAACAAACTCCGCCCACCAATCCACAACATCCTGAGTCGAGGTCAGCAGCACACCGTCCCCATTACAAACGGTGTTGGTGAAACACTGCTTTCCTTGCAAGGACTCTTCTGCAGGCTCGCAAAGATGGACAGGGTCAAGCCCACTTTTCAAACATCCATCAAAAGAGACTGAGAACAAGCTTGTGATTGGCCAGGATGCTGATTATGTCAACAGCAGCACTGCCTCAAAAACATGAGGAGAGCCAAAGTTATCTAGCGACAGAAGATTACCTTGTGGACAAACTCTAAAAAACACTTCATTCACCTGCAACTGGAGGAGTATAAAGATACGCAGGAAGCTTTTATTGTGGATGGAGATGATGGGAAACATGGGTCTTCAGGTGGCAAGAGCATGAAGAGGTGGAGGAGAATGAGGGACAAATTTGTCCATGTTAAAAAGTCTCTTAAATACAAAAAAACACAATATAAACACAATAAGGCTGCGCAGTGGTGCAGTGGTTAGAGCTGCTGCCTTGCAGCGAGAAGGTCCTGGGTTCGCTTCCCGGCCTGGGATCTTTCTGCATGGAGTTAGCATGTTCTCCCTGTGCATGCGTGGGTTCTCTCCGGGTGCTCCGGCTTCCTCCCACAGTCCAAAAACATGACTGTTAGGTTGACTGGTCTGCCTAAATTGTCCTTGGGTATGAGTGTGTGTGTGTGTGATTGTCCTGTGTGTCTCTGTGTTGCCCTGCGATGGATTGGCTCTCTGTCCAGGGTGTACCCTGCCTGATTGCACGTTGAATGCTGGAGATAGGCACCAGCCCCCCCGCGACCCTACATGGACAAGCGGGTTCAGAAAATGGATGGATGGACAAGCGGGTTCAGAGGAAGGAAGGAAGGAAGGAAGGAAGGAAGGAAGGAAGGAAGGAAGGAAGGAAGGAAGGAAGGAAGGAAGGAAGGAAGGAAGGAAGGAAGGAAGGAAGGAAGGAAGGAAGGAAGGAAGGAAGGAAGGAAGGAAGGAAGGAAGGAAGGAAGGAAGGAAGGAAGGAAGGAAGGAAGGAAGGATGGATGGATGGATGGATGGATGGATGGATGGATGGATGGATGGATGGATGGATGGATGGATGGATGGATGGACTCTCCAATGTTCCCCACCTCCAGGCCTGGCTCCAGACGGGGGTCCTGATGACCCGCATCTGGGCGACGGAGCACCATTTCCATTGAAAACATCAAAGAAGAGCAAAAAGAACAAGAGTTTGTTTCCCCATGCTGCTCAGGTAGCAGAAGACACCTGTATCCCAGCTACGCACCTGGAATATGGAGCTGGCTTTTGTTTTTTAAATGTGCCCCTCTCAGGTAGCCGTAGAGTGACACAGTCCGGTCACACCTGGGGTCCATCCTAACCTTCTCAGGATTGGTCAGGTCCTCTAGGCTGCACAAAGGAACACAGAAAACAGGAAGACTACTGAAAAAAGGTGGTTTTCAGTCAGCAGAACATCTACGCAAGAATACACCAAAATTTAATTTTTTTCTTAACCTTTAGTTAATCAGATGAGTCGATTGAGGACTCATTCTCATTTATGACGATGATCTGCCCAAGAGGCAGCAGCAAAAGACGCATAATTAGCTTTACACCAAAGAGCAACAAGATAAAAACAAACTTGATAAAAACAAACAAGATAAAAACAAACTTGATAAAAACAAACAAGATAAAAACAAACAAGATAAAAACAAACAAAGACTAAGAACTGTTCTCACAGGCGATCAAAACAGACATAAAACAGTCTCTAAGTAATCAGAAGCAGACACATTGACCAGAAACTATTGATTGCAATGAAATATTGAAGGTAGTGATCTTTAGTGATCTTTGCAGCTCACTGGCAGCAGCAAACTGGAACGAGGAGCGGCTAAAGCAGGTGCAAGCTTTGGGAGAAACCATAGAGATTAAGTTGCTGGAATGTAAATGGTGCTGGTCGTTGCAAGTGCTGAGTAATGAGCGAGATGACTGTTCTACAGACGATTGTTTGGGATATAATTTGATGCCAATGCAACAACCTGTGGGAATGGAGCGATGAGTGAGTACAGAGTACAACGATGAGTAGTGAACAGGTACAAAATGAACTGCTAAGTGATAAATGTCATCGAGTTTGTGAAGAGGCTCTTTGGAAGAAGGCCTATAAGTGAGGCCACTGTAATGGAAAGGATTGTTTGCCCAAGATTTGCTTTGCAGAACGAGTAAAGGATGGCCTGTTGCGGTATAGAAACCCAATTCTTGACTTTAAAAAGTTTTGTTTTATTGTGAATGTCAAATAAAAGTGTGCCATCAAGCCAGATACCCAGATACTTAAAGTAGGGATGTACATAGCGGACCGGTTTTGTAACTGGGTAAAATCTTTTTGCCCGGTTAACTACCAGCTGAACTCACATCCTTCCTCTGTGCGTGGGTGTAATATATGTTTTGCCATCAGAGGGCGCATGAGCACCCCTATCAAAACCACAGAAGAAGAGCTTGTCACATGATGAAATAAATTTATTCAAAAATAAGCGGTTAGGGAAGGTCACAGTTAGAAAGCACATTGCATGTTAGAGCCTCCTTTACACAAATGTTTAGAGAAACAGAATAGGAACTGGTAAATAAAAACGTTTAACACAAACCTAAATCATTTAGGATTCGGGAGAAAATTGTTTTTTTCTGCCAAACCAGATGTGACGCAGGCAGTGGGACTCGATCCAGAGAACAATCGGGATTTTACTGCAGGCTCTGACAGAGGAAACTTTCAGAGTTTCCCCTACATGGGCTCAGGCGTGGCCCAGGCTGGATGATGTCAAATATAATAACGTGTCAAATGTGACAAGTTCACAGATCTATAATGAAAAATAATATTAACCATTTGTTTATTTTAATATTGTTTTTTTTTCAGTTCTAAGGTTTGGATGTGTGTGAACATTACAGAATGTTCGGATTGGTGTAAAGAATACGTGATAATATTAATAACAGGTCATGATCTAGAGCGGGTCGGTTTGAGGTGTAAAACTGTCCTGCAGATAGATTCAGTTTCTAAATAAACACAAACAACAAATAAATAACAGCAGCTGGATGTGTCTGCACACACACACACACACACACACACACACACACACACACACACACACACACACACACACACACACACACACACACACACACACACATTTACGCTTCTGAGAGGATCACATGACTAAACAAATACGCATCACCTCCCTCACCCTCTGAAACATGCAAACAAACGGACACAAATGGAAAAAATATCGGTTGTTAATATCAGCCCGGTTTAATTTATCGGACCGATACCGATATATTGTCCATCCCTATTAATCACACATGCTTCAATTCATCAAACTGTGTGGCTTTTGACCCTGTATAGTTTAAATGTAGTCAACAACTGCGCTCAACAGCAATGCTATAAAAGCAGAGAAGAGCTGCCATGGGACCCAAAGGTCCAAACAGGAGGTCAGTGAGAATAAAATTGTTGTTTTACAGAAGAATCAACACACATGAAACAGAACTACGGAAAAGTCTATCTGGGAAAAAGCAAGTGCTTAGCCTCACCGGTCTACTAGCACATAAGGATGAGAAGTCTGCCATACGAGAGGACGAAACTTCATGACTGAGATGAAGCGGCCGAGGTTCTTCACCTCCTGAGTCTGATATTCACCGTAGAGCATCCCAGACAGGTAGAACAATTTGGCTCCCTAACAAGTTCAAATACAACAAGCACACGTGTCGAGAGAAGGTGATAAAACTCAAAAATCTTCAGTGGTTCAGAAAACACGCTGATTTTGTGTCTACCTGGTAAACCTCTGTCCAGAAACGATGTTTGAGGTTTTTTTTGGTCTTCCTCAGAGTCTTGTTGTTCTTGAACGAATCTAGATGAGTCAGCACTCCCATGACACGAGGGAAACCGTGCACCTGGCAAATGTTGAGAAACTCAAACGTCTCCATCTCAAAGCCAAAGCTGGCATCGATCAGCATCAGCACCTGGAGTCAGGGACAAAGAACAGCTTTACGCAGACCTTCATTCATCTGAGTCTCAAGAGAGAAGCGTCAAACCTACCAGGTCAGCCACCTTGGCCAGATCAATCATCGTGTTTATATCGTTGTTACACTCGACGAAGGTCAGGCGCCGCTTCTTACCTGGAGAAACACCAAATGCAGCCCTATGTATAAAATACAAAGCCAACCAATACTACTGGGTGTGAATGGGTGAATGACTGATTGTGTTGTAAAGAGCCTTGGGGGGTCTCTACAAGGTGCTATATCAAATGAAGGCCATTCTACTTTTACTAAGTGGGTGCAACTGAAGAAGGATTGAGCTCACCGGAGACGATGGTCACAGGTCCACAGATATCACCAAGCTTCTGCCGAGTGAAGTTCTTGATCAGACAGCGAATAAGGGTGCTTTTCCCCACTTTGGGGGGGCCGACAACCACAATTACGACAGGAGGAGGTTCGAGGGGCATTCGGTCAACAAGAGGGATGTGATGTTTCCTGGTTTTTATATCCTGGGCCCTAAAAACACAATGAACCCAATAAGCAACCCAAACAGCGGCCAGGCTTCGTAGCAGGTCTGAGCAGAACTGACCTGTGGAAGGTCTTGGCCATGCGGACAGCAGACTGAACTGCAAACGCTTTGGGGTTGCGTCTCCGGTCATCTTCCTCCGTTGGTTTATCGTGCTTCCTGAGTTTCTTCTTCTCTGCTTTCGGCCCACTGTGCTTCTGCTGGTGCTTCTTCTGTTTCTTAACCTTTCCGTCCATCCTGTCCACTGGGGAGGACAAACAACACGACAGGGTTCCTACAGGTTTCATTACGTTAAATTCCAGACTTTTTAAGACCTTTTCAAGACCACTTACGTAAAAAAATTAATACCCATTTCCCAGCCCTACTGGCAAAAAAATCCTTTTAACTTGTGTTCATTTATTTATCTGTTTTTTTTTTAATTATTTTTTGCCAAAACACTCGGTAGAGAACAGTAGCAGAGCAGTTTGAGCTTTCGCAGAAAGGGTAGCTAGGTAACGTACAACATTTATTTAAAATACAACAGCGTCGGTAGGGCTGGGAACCAGTAGATATTTCTTTATACTACTACTTTAACGATACCTGGTTTTTGATGGCAGTACCTTAACAGGAACTCTGGCTATGAGGACGTTTATGCCCTAATCAGCCACAAGTTTTCTGTTGTACCAAAATATGCTGTTAGAAACACACGAAATATAGCCGTTTATTTATAAATCTGTAATATTTAGTACATTTTTGACATACGTAGGACGCCGTGTTTTCCAAAAGCAATGCACTCTGGGGGGTGATGACGTATATTGGTTGTACTTGGAGGAATAGCTATTGACGCTATTGTTTGTTTACGTGCTCGCCGTATTAATAATTAAGTAAAATGCCGCATTGTGCTGCTTTTGGATGTAATTTCCAGTCAGAGGGCAACAAGGGGAGTGATGTGAGTTTACAGCTTTCCCACTGGCAACAAGAGGAGAAAGCAGTGGGAAGATGCCTGTGGACGGACACAACTTCCCAAAGATCCATGGCTGTGTTCCCAACATTTTCCTCCTGATGCGTTTGAGGCTTATAGACGACCACAACGACTTAAAGAGCTCACCAGAGCGGCTGGGTACAAGAGAAGGCTGAAACTAGACGCTTTAGCGACCATTTTCCCACACAAGGAGCCTGAACGCCCTCGGAGAGTCGAGAGACGCTGGACGCTTTGAGCCGACAACCCGCTCCTGCAGCTGCCGCTACTGTCACGTTCAGCGAACCATCGGACACGCCCAATCTCAATAATCACCCTTGCGAACTGCAATTGTGCGCTCCTGGCCAGGGGTGCGAAGGGTGTCCCAATTCTCAAGTGCGGAAATTGACCACGCCCCCATTGCACCCTTAATCTGCACTTCACCCAAGTCTGCAGCAATGCGGACCTCGGGTAAGGGTATTATCCACAAGTCATTGCTGCAGGAGGAACGGCTCAAGTTCCTTTTATGAAAATATGTATTTTCTAATGAAATTAGTTCATTTTAGGACTAAATAAGCATGAAGGTCTGAATATTTTTGACAAAGCAGCAATGAAGTAAAATTTATTTCAAATAATTACTTTATTTGTTTGAAATTTAATGAAGGTTTTTGAAAAAAGTTTCACAGCGACCAGCAGCCTGGCATGCGTTGCGATCGATGACGCAATGCTCCCTGTCTCAGTTCGGCAATAATTTGCACACTTGTGTGCTACACACTCGAACCCTACTGCACACTTTCTCCAAGTGCACTTTGCTGAAGACCGCAGGGCGCACGCAGTGCGAGTATTGTGGTTGGGCCCAACACAAAAGGAAGATACTGGGAGGAGAGCAGTCTTGTGACCACAGGGGAAAAGCTGTTGGATGTTGACAAAAACAAGCCCTGAAGTCATAGGAATGGGTGATAACAGCAGTGATGGGAGTAACGGCGTTTAATATAACGGCGTTACTAACGGCGTTCTTTTTTAGGTAACGGAATAATCTAATTAATTACTTTTCCCACTGTTGTAACGCCGTTACCGTTACTGGGGACGGAAGGTTGTGCGTTACTATGTGCTTGTCGAACGTTGAGCAGCAGCGTGAGGCTTTCTGACCGCCACACTTCAGCTGCAGCCAGGGAGAGAGAGGTGTCGGTAACGCACTTACAAAGTTCAATTAACCCATTTTTTTGCATTCTTTAATGGAAAAAGTAACAAAATAGTTATTTTTCTTGGTAATTAGTTACTTTTATAATCTCGTAACTCAGTAACTGAGTTGCTTTTTTGACAAAGTAATCAGTAACTATAACTAATTACTTTATTAAAGTAACGTTCCCAACACTGGATAACAGATGTTACCCTATATGCTGCTTGTAAGTGTTCCTTTTGCCTTTTACTGGATAGTGACATTGATGATAAAATATCGAAAAGTTAATTACTGTGCATTTATCGGAGGGGTAAGGCACCCTGGTTCTGGCAAGCTGCTGTCCAGCATGTTTAGAGGCTTCCAAGCAACAACACACTTGATTTTAATCAGCAGGTGTTTAGTGCGCACCTGTAGAGCCTAACGAGCTGCTGAACATGTGAATGAACTGTGTTGAAGTACTGAAACCTCTAAACGTGCTGGACGGCAGCTCTCCAGGGCCAGGGTTCCCTACCCCTGCAGCTTTTACTGGAGAACAAAAGAAGCGGAAGTTGAGCCTGTGTAGCGGAAACACAGAGAACAACAACAACAAACAACTGATTACGACTCAAAGGTTGTTGGTCAGCTGAGCCTGAGCCATTTTAATTCTCTCCGAGCCAAGCATGTTTAGGCATGTCCTCAACATTAACAATAAGGTGTTGTTGTGCCACAAAAATAGGCACAACTAGTCATACTCAAGACAGTCCAACAAGCTACAGAAAGTTGTGATTAATAAGGACGTGTGCTGAGAACGGCAGCATTATTTATCTAGAATCTATGGATGCGTGCGGCACGTTGGTGAAACAAAGAAGCTGGTAACCTTTATCATTAGGTGGTTTCTGGTGCCATCCCAGTCAGTCTGAGGACATTTCAGAAGGTTTTATAGCCTGCTCTCTCTGAATCACCAAACTGGGGCAGCAGTAGCTCAACAGGTTGTCCAGTATTCAGAAGGTTGCAGGTTCGATCCAGGCTCCGGACAGAGAATTCTGCTGTTGTGTCCTTGGGCAAGACACTTAACCCACGCTGCCTGCTGGTGGTGGTCGGAGGGACCGGTGTCGCCTGTGCTCGGCAGCCTCGCCTCTGTCAGTGTGCCCCAGGGCAGCTGTGGCTACATCGTAGCTCATCACCACCAGTGTGTGTGAACGGATGAATGATACACTGTAGTGTAAAGCGCTTTGGAGTCCTTACTCTGAGAGGCGCTACACAAGTGCGGCTCATTTATCGTTCATATTTTGGAATGACACGTGACAACATCGTAATGTACCTATAATTGATCTGGTTTCAAATTAAACCACAGGGATGTGTTTTACCTCTTCTCCTTTAAGTCAGCTGTTTTCCTCCGTTCCCGAGTGAGAACCGGGACCTTTTCTCCTCCAGTTTCCGAGCCTGTGCTGCGTGTTTAACTCGCCCGAAGCGGATTAAAGTCCAAATAAAACACAAAATCCGCTCAGTTCGTCTCCGCGGAAACTCACGCACCACCGGAAATGTCCAGTAAGAAATTAGCCTCAGTAAACGAGTAAATACGCGCTTTTGTTCTGCTTTAGTTTGAGTTTTGTTGATCTCACGTGTGCAACGAGAGCTCCGAACCGGAAGTGTGTCACCTTATAGAAATCCGAGTCGCGAAAATAACAGATAAATGGTTCCGCGCTGGATTGTAGGTAGTGATCATCGACATAAAAAGTTCCCAAAGCATCAGGTCTTCATCTGAACACAAAAAAATGTGAATTACTTTAACTGTATGAATGTATAGATAAAGAAATAATGTCAATTTCCGTTTAAAAAGAAATTAACTATCTGCGAGTTAAGATCGCAGACGAAAACAGAAGAAATGAATATGAAAGGAAAAAGTGATCAAATACAAAAAACTTTGAATCAGTGGCTTAGCAGAGATCTTTCCATTTTTGGGTGAAATGAATTGTGGGTATTTCCCAACTGATTTATCCACATCTATCTCTTTACATCGCCCCAAAAACTGTGAATAATATTAACTCTATTATATACAAATTTATTTGGAGAAATAAAACCCACTATATCAAAAGATCTCAGTTGGTTAAAGAATTTGATGATGGAGGCTTGAAATCAGTGGATTTTTAAGCAATGTTGGGAACATTTAAAATAAAGTGGCTGAAAGATTTTCTAATTAAGCCAGAGTCAATGTTCCAAAAAATGTCTTTAAGATGTTTGGTGGGTTAAACTTTCTTTTTAAATGTGACTTTGAAATCACTAATTTCCATTTAAATTATTTGAAATTTCATAAACACGTTTTGGATTTTTAGAAGATGCTATCATTTACCCATTATTCTACCCTGCATTGCACCACCTTGTGGAATAATCAAGTAATCGTTCCAAACAAAAAGTCTTCGTTCAACCAGCAGTGGTTTGACCAAGGAAGCGTCTTTGTACATGATACATGTTATGGATAAAAATGGTGAAATATTACAACTACAAGATTTTAAATACAAATTTAACAATCACCAATGTTTCCTTAAGGGTTATAAGAAAATATGTAAGTCAATACCAATAACAGATAAAAAAAAACCACAATTTGCTTCTCTAATGTCCAAACCAAACGTCCTCATTTAACAACAGGAGTATTAAAAATTACAAACAGAAAATGTGAAAATAAGTTTTTTAACTGACCCTTTAAATGATATATCTATCATGATGAAAGATTAAACTACAAATGTTAGGAAATCCAAGAATTGTAGAAAAACATTAAAAAAATGTTTTTAAATGGCCAATAGCACCCACAGTAAATGTTATCAAATCAAATCAAATCAACTTTATTTATAAAGCGCTTTCACATGCCCAAAACAGACAAAGCAAGCGCTGTACACCAATAAAAATCACAACAAGAAAACAGACATATAGCCATTTAAAATACAATAAGAAATGCCGAGTACAAGTTCGCAGTCCATATCAGACCTTTTTCCAAAATCAGATCCAGACACATTCAAAGTGCAGCTGCCCACGCAATCCTAACTTCAATGTCCAAACGCCAGCGAGAACAGACGTGTTTTCAGTCTGCTTTTAAAGGTTAAATTAAATGTAACTTAAGATTCTTAACAACTACTATCCATCAGCAGTGACACTGAGGAGTAGATTTGGTTTTGAGCTTGACCCATGTGAATTCTGTCATGAAAGCCCTGAAGGAACAGAACACTTATTTTCAGCTGTCCTGTTAATAATAGGTTTTGGGAAGAAGTCCATTGTTGGTTAAGAAATAAAGTCAGAGAACTTGAACGTTTTTATAAATAAAGATATTCTTATTTACAATACTAAATCAATCAGGATTATTTCACCTTTAAGTAACATTATTATTATTATTATTATTATTGTTATTATTATTATTATTATTATTATTGTTATTATTATTATGGGTCAATACCACATCCACAAAAATAAATGGACAAAACAACTGCCAGATTTAAAATAAATGGTAAATGGCCTGTATTGGATATAGCACCTTCTAGAGTCCTGGAACCCCCCAAGGCACTTTACAACACAATCAGTCATTCACCCATTCACACACACATTCACACATTGGTGGTGATGAGCTACGATGTAGCCACAACTGCCCTGAGGCGCACTGACAGAGGCGAGGCTGCCGAGCACTGGCGCCACCCGTCCCTCCGACCACCACCAGCAGGCAAGGTGGGTTAAGTGTCTTGCCCAAGGACACAACGACAGTGACAGACTGAGCGGGGCTCGAACCTGCAACCTACCGAATACGGGGGAGCACTTAACTCCTGTGCCACCGTCGCCCCAAATTGCTTCATAAATGACGTATGTATGTTCTTATCCATGTTGATTTGGATAAAACACTCCAGTGTAACTGCAGAAGCCTTTTGTCATGTTGCTAAAAAGTTTTTGATCCTGTAACACGTTTTACTTTGTGACATAAGTGCCTCTTTTTATGTTTTTTCAAAGTTGTGTTATTTCTTTTTTATGGTCAACATTGACGCCTTGCACGTTTCAATATGTGTTGTTGTTTCTCCGGGAAATTGTAAGAAGCACTTTTGGTCAATAAAAAAAAACCTGGTAGTCAAAATGAAGGAAATAAAAGTCAACCCATTCATAAATAAAGAGGAGTCATTTCCTTGTGAATATGGCAGTAACATACACAGCAGCAAAGCAGTACGCTTCTTATAACTCTCAAATGTCGGCAAACTTTAATTTAGCACCCGGATAAACATGGATTCGGCCAACCTTCGTGGAATAAAACGTGATCTGCAAATTGTCATCAACATCTTTTATCATACCAGATGATAACCTTCCTCTCATTGTAGCCAGCACAAACTTTTACTCCGAGTGTGATCTTAGCATCCAGCAAATAAAGTCCCATATCACGCAAAAAATACATCGCGACGAACAGTCGTTAAACACAGTGCATTTAATATGATTTTTAAAAAAAGAAACAATCTGAGTGAAGTGAGGTTAGTTTTATTGGCTCACTGCAAAGAGAGTGAAGTTGGCTTCAGATTCCAGCTTCCGATTTGGGAAATGGCTAAAGGCAATTACATCCAATACTTCTCTACTCTGGCCATCTTTAATCTGCTCTAGCTCAAAAACTACAACACCCACACTCCTCAAACTGTACTGTGTTATTCTAGACTAATAGCAGATTGTATAAAACATAGTTTTCGATTTGTGAAGCTTCAAGGAAGCCAGATTTATGCATTTTTTTTAGCATCTGGCCCACACTGGAACCGATCTAGCTCAAAAACTACAACACCCACACTCTTCAAACCTGTACTTTGCTACACTAACTGTGGTGACACTTTAGTCCTACACCTCAGACCTCTAGGACCTGCTACTCCTCCTCATCGAGAGGAGCCAGTTGAGGTGGCTCGACCATCTGGTCAGAATGCCTCCCGGATGCCTCCCTGGTGAGGTTTTCCGGGTACGTCACACTGGGAGGAGACCCAAGGGAGACCCAGGACACATTGGAGGGACTATGTGTCGGACTTGCTGCGGAGTGGAGCGGACCTGAGGCGAGGATCCAGACCGGGGAGGAAGCAGGCAGACAGGTAGGATTCACTACACAGATTTATTAGGACGCACACTGGACAATGAAACAATGAACCGACACAAGACACAGAACAGAAGGGGTTTAAATATAGGAGGACCGGGAGCTAAGGTGATTGGGAAAACGAGAGGCAGGTGGGAGTAATTAACGAGACACAAGGCTGAACCAAACAGGGAGACAGGACAGGGTGTGAAAGTACCCCCCCCCCCTCAAAGGGCAGATCCCAGACGCCCACAGGAACAAGGAGCAGGGCGGGAGGAGGGGGACCCGGAGGGAGGGCCCAGAGGAACCGAGGGACTGATGGAGAGGCGGCAGGGACCAGCAGAGTCCGGGGGCCTGCGCCTGGGACAGAGGAGGAGACGACAGGCTCTTGGAGGCTGGTGCCTGCGGCGGAGGAGGAGGCGACGGGCTCTTGGAGGCCTGCGCCTGCGGCAGAGGAGGAGGCGACGGGCTCTTGGGGGCCTGCGCCTGCGGCAGAGGAGGAGGCGACGGGCTCTTGGTGGCCGGCGTCTGCGGCAGAGGAGGAGGCGACGGGCCCTAGGAGGCCTGCGTCTGCGGCAGAGGAGCTCTGCAGGCTGGGCCGGGGACACAGTTTCTGCAGGCTGGGCCGGGGACATAGTCTCTGCAGGCTGGGCTGGGGACATAGTCTCTTGGATGGGCTGGGCTGGGTTAGGGTTAGGATTAACCTCTAGAGTGGAACGAGCGTCGACCTCTGGAGTGGGTAAGGCAACTTCAGGCGAGGCGACTTCAGACGAGACGACTTCAGACGAGACGACTTCAGAGACAATTTCTGACGAGACGACTTCAGAGATGACTGCAGACGAGACGACTTCAGAGACGACTGCAGACGAGACAACTTCAGAGACGACTTCAGAGACGACTGCAGACGAGACGACTTCAGAGACGACTGCAGACGAGACAACTTCAGAGACGACTTCAGACGAGATGACTTAAGAGACGACTTCAGAGGAGACTTCGACTTCAGAGGAGACTTCGACTTCAGAGGAGACGTCGATTTCAGAGGAGACTTCGACAGAGGAGACGTCGACTTCAGAGGAGACTTCGACTTCAGAGGAGACTTCGACTTCAGAGGAGACGTCGACTTCAGAGGAGACTTCGACAGAGGAGACGTCGACTTCAGAGGAGACTTCGACAGAGGAGACGTCGACTTCAGAGGAGACTTCGACAGAGGAGACGTCGACTTCAGAGGAGACGTCAACTTCAGAGGAGACGTCGACTTCAGAGGAGACATCGACTTCAGAATATGAGGAGGTGTCGACTTCAGAACACGAGGAGGTGTCGACTTCAGAACTGGAAGGGGCGTCGACCACAGGACAGGACCGGGCGTCGACCACCATCGACTTCTGGTCCGGGGGCGTCGGCTTCTGGTCCGGGGGCGTCGACTTCTGGTCCTTCGACTTCTGGACCGTCGACCTCTGGACCGCCGGCCTCGGGACCGGAACCGGAACCGTCTGCTTCTGGACCGGGGGCATCGGCTTCTGGTCCGGGGGAGTCGGCGTCTGGTCCCGGGCAGTCGGCTTCTGGTCCTTCGACTTCTGGACCGTCGACTTTTGGACCGCCGGCTTTTGGACCGGAACCGGAACCGTCTGCTTCTGGTCCGGGGGCGTCGGCTTCTGGCCCGGGGGAGTCAGCTTCTGGTCCTTCGACTTCTGGACCGTCGACTTCTGGACCGCCGACTTTTGGACCGCTGACTTTTGGACCGGATCCGGAACCCTCTGCTTCTGGGCCCGATCCGTCAGCTTCTGGGCCGGTTCCGTCAGCTTCTGGGCCGGGACTGCCTGCTTCCGGGCTGGTACCGTCTGCTTCTGGGCCCGATCCGTCAGCTTCTGGGCCGGTACCGTCAGCTTCTGGGCCGGTACCGTCAGCTTCTGGGCCGGTTCCGTCAGCTTCTGGGCCGGTGGCAGAGCCGCTGCAGGAGGAGCTGACTGGGCAAGCTGGACCGGATGCGGTGCGACCTCCGGGACCACCGCTGGAACTGGACGTGAGAGAACTGGTGGTGCTGGAAACTGTGTGAGCAGGGAGGACAGACCGTCCAGCTGACGCTCCTGGAGGCTGAGGGTCCGATGGAGCTGGGCCAGCTCAGCCCGGAGACCGGCGAGCTCCACTGGGTGGACCCCGGGCTCGCTCTTCTTTCTCTGAAAGAGTGTCCAGGTGAGACTCCTGATGGCTGACGAGCTGGCGGATCCGGCCAAGCTCCGTCTGAAGCTCTATCAGCTGGGCTGCGGATGCTGCTCCTCCACCTGCAGACGACGGGGGCACCGATTGGACCTGTGACGGGACTGCTGACCTGGCCGGGGGCGGGTCCAAGGCGCTGCGTCGGGGAGGGGCAACAGCGAGTCCGCAGCTCCGCCCCAGGACACAGGGCTGCGGTGGAGCTCGGCGTTCTTCTCCACGCCGCGGACCAACTCCGGGGAAACAGACCGCCAGGCTCGTGCCCACGAAACTAGAGCGATGTGGCAGCAGCTCCCGGTCCAAACTCGCCTCCGGTTCCGGGAGGACAGGGAGGAACGCCGCGGCCGAAGGTCGGCGACGGCGTCTTCGGCGAGGCGAAGCAGGAGGGGGGGAGGCCGGCCGGTGATCAGATGGGAGGAATCGGAGCAGGCACTTCCAGGGTAGAATCTCCCCGCTGGATCCTTCAACGGGTTCCGGTCGGTTCATTCTGTCAGACGTGCTGCTGAGTGGAGCGGAGCTGAGGCGAGGATCCAGACCGGGGAGGAAGCAGGCAGACAGGTAGGATTCACTACACAGATTTATTAGGACGCACGCTGGACAATGAAACAATGAACCGACACAAGACACAGAACAGAAGGGGTTTAAATACAGGAGGACCGGGAGCTAAGGTGATTGGGAAAACGAGAGGCAGGTGGGAGTAATTAACGAGACACAAGGCTGAACCAAACAGGGAGACAGGACAGGGTGTGACACTATGTCTCTCGGCTGGCTTTGGGATTCCCCGGAGGAGCTGGCCCAAGTGGCTGGGGAGAGAGAAAGTCTGGGCATCTCGGCTTAGGCTGCTGCCCTGGCGTCCCAACTCTGGATAAGCGGCTGAAAATGAATGGATGGATGGAAATTGTTAAATCACTGCAGCAAAGTGAACTTGTAAACAAAGTAAAAGATGAACCAAAGCAACGCAAACGTCACTATAAACATGAAAGCTAAAGAACCAACTTTCCTACAGCTGCTTGTAAACAGAATATGTCATTAAAGCCATTGTCTATCATTGCAGAATATGGCGATGACGTCATGGAACTGGTCTTTGGAAAAGTTTTCCTGAACCAACTCTGTTTCTACATGAGGTAGAGAAGATCAGCATCCTGTAATGAAGATGTTAATTACATTTAATTAAGGACCATAAGACATTAAATTTCATATCGAGTATGAAATCCATCTTATGGACACTGGGTTATTTACACTTTTTCTCAGGTGCTTTGGTGCGTTTCTCAGATCACAATTAAAATTCTCATAACTATTAGTTCAACCTCCACAACATTTAGTCATTTGTGCACATCATAGTAGCAATTTCTCCTTTCTCTGAACAAACTGCAAATGATTTTGGACATGTATCAGTTGCTTTCATACATTTCTCTGCTGTTTTTTGACATTTCCATTTGCTTATGTCATGTCAGTCAAAATTAATTATACTTATGGATGCATGAATAGTCGTTCTCAATAAAACTAATAGTCTTACTTTCATTACTTGAGTCATTACACACAAAATTGTTGAACTAGTTATCAAATATCAAATATTAGTCATCTGTCAAGCAAATTCTATACCTTTCTGTATCATTTTTTCCTGGAAATGTCTCCTAAATTGAACAATTGATCACAGGTGAATTTCGGCTGTCACTCATGAGGAGGTGAATCCTCCATTGGCAAGCACATATGAACTGAGCAGGAGCTAGTGTGTACCATTTCTACACTTCTGTGACACAAAATGGAAGGTCAGCATCGTGGAAGAGGGGTGAGGATGTGGGGAGGAAGGGGAAGGGGAAGAGGGAGAAGAGGCAGATATAGGCACATTCCTAATGAAATTAGGGCTACAATTGTGGACCATGTTGCCAATCACGGCCTCACCATGGAGGAGGCTGGTCGAAGGGTGCAACCCAATACTGTCAGTTCAATCATTCAAACATTCCATAGGGAAAACAGGTATGCATACAGTAATTTACTGTACTGTACCATCTCATACATATCTCATGTTACTGTACTGTATTTGTAATTTTACTGTAATTTTACTCTGCACCACATAGGATTGAAAGACAACCTCGCGGAGGTGGAAGAGGGCCCCTTTTCACCCCACAGCAAGAGGAAGCCATTTGTGCAATGGTCATTGCAAACAATGCAATAAAGTTGAGAGAAATACAAAGCGCTGTCATAGAGAATAACACGGTATTTGGCAATATTGAATCCGTTTCAATTTCAACAATCAACAGAGTTCTCAAATAAAAATTAAATCCACATGAAGCAATTGTATAAAGTGCCATTCGACCTTCCTTTCGGTACTGGAGCCAATGGTACTGAGTCACAGCACGACACACTAGTCCTTGGATAGTCTCCAGGTAAAAGCAACAAGTGTTTCACAGCGTCAAAAAGAGACCCTCCTTGGGTCATCAAGTTCAGCTTTTATTCTGAAGGAGCCGTTGCTTGGTTGGTAACAACTCCAGATTATTCCCAGCTTGATTGTTCTCAGCTTAAAAAGAGAAGTTCGGATGGCCGGTCCGATTACTCCGCTTAGCATGCGGTGAACTCATGGGATCTTGAGAACGAGATCTTGAGAACTGAACTTAAGATGGCGTTGGAACTGTTTTATTAATCTGGATGTTTTTGATTCTGGACGAATCAAAGCTGACAGATTTAATAAACACCACAGAGACTCTGCCACGCTTCAGACTAGGAAGGTTCTGATTGGATCAGTACAGCAATGTGTCATGTGATTATTTACCTTAGTGTATCAGTGTGTCTAGTGACGAGAATAACTCATTTACTTATTAAAAACATATTAATCATAATATTGTGAATTCACAGATCGGTCACATTGTATTATTGACTGACAGTTGTTTTGATTAGCTTTATTGAAAATAGAGTTCTTTGATTTTAATAAAAGAAAAGAGTCTTCATCTTCTGTCTTCATTGCTGGAAAGTAAACAGTTTAGAAGCGAATGCATGACCTTGAGGCTGTTTCATGCACTCTGGCGCTGTGTCAAAGCAACTGTGGAAAAGGTTAAATAACCTTGGAGGAATAGCTCCTTCATCACGTTACAATCCCACCAACCCTCTGGTCTCAGTAATCAGACAACGGCGGTCCTTGCCTACGTCTCCCACTTTGATCCAGGACCAACAGAAGACGGCAGGAGGACAGGAACTCTGAGATCTAGATGCCACCAGCACCGGGACACAAAGCACCTGTGTGCACAACGCCTGTTTACCTACTAAAGTCAAAAGGGGAGACATAACTAAATGTCCAATATCACTTATTCAAATTATTTAGTTCTTTTTTCTATTTTTTTCTATTTTTCTACTTGTTTGCTGTGAGGTTAACAATTTGTAAGTTTGTATATTATTATTAACAAACAATAAAAAAAATCACTGATTGAACATTTTCTCTTAGATGTAATGGTCCAAACTCCGCCTTGTAAACATGTTTTGCATCCTGTACAGGATGATCCAGATACTTCTCGTTTGGCTACATCCTTCCTCCATTCTGGCTTTCACCTCATGGTATTTATTTAGAATGCAGGTGAGATTTAACTATATTTAAACACACACACTTTCCCTACTATCAGTGCCGGCGTTTCTCTCGCTGTGTCTGCCCCTGTCCTGTTTCAACTGGAATCCCACACATTTGTGCACTGGTGTTACGACACCATTCTGATCGGTTTCTTTCTTGAAACCCGTTCCCCGCCCGACGTAAATACGTGCATGCTCATTACAAGCTTGCTCCCGTAGTGCGCTCTGCTCACAAACAACAGAACTGCAGCCTCAGTGAGTTAAAACATCCAGTTTGTGCAAATCAACACTTTCTGCTTAAGTACAAGTACCAATACTTTGATCATTTTTTACTCAATTACAAGTTTAAAAATATTGTAAATAAAATTACTCAAAGTAAAAGTCAGTTAGTTACTTTTTTGTCAGCATAAGGATGGCTACACTTAAGTACTGCAAAATCACAACACTAGCTCCCAACACGTTTGTGTGCGCACACACACACACACACACACACACACACACACACACACACACACACACACACACACACACACACACACACACACACACACACACACACACACACACTTTATATCCTTGTGTGGACCTCCATTGACTTCCATTCATTTTAGAGACTCCACTATGCCTAACACTGCACGACCCAGTTCTCGCATGCGACCTGACTGCTCACACTGTACGTCTGGTAGCAACACGTCGCCCCTAAAAATATGCTAAAAATAGCAGTTTTTACACAACACGTCAGACTTTTTTGTTTTGTTTTGCCTGTTGTCCTTGGGGAGCGCTGCAGGAGGACACACAGGGATTTATGGGGGTTGGATGAGGAAAACGAAATAAAGAAAGTAAATCTGTGTTTTGATATCAGTTTAACTTGACATGAACACGACAAACACGCTTTCTTGACAATCTTTGTGAGTAAAAAAACGTGTAGAAACAAAAACGAACAGCGTGTGTTATTAGGGAAATAGCGAGCGGCGTTGATGCAGGATTGCGCATGCGCCGTGAGCGGTTCTGATATATTTTGGGTCGCAGCTGCTCGCAGCGCTGCATCAACAGTGCGATACCCTCACGAGGGACGAGCGAAATTTCAAACACGCCAGAAGTCCGTGCAACCTCACGACTGCTGATCGGCAGCTGGTCACGTGGTGTTAATCGCCTCTCGTAACCCCCTGAACACTACATGACCGCTCGGCGCAAAACTCGCCCCGATCTCGTGGATTCTCGCACGACTGGAAAATCGGCTCAAAAAAGTGAAAAAGTTGCACAGTGTACGCCCGGCTTAAGATAATTCACACCATAATGCTAAAACCAAGTATTAGGGTGCTGAACATTGTGTGGACCATCTTAATGTCCCCACAATGTGGAAATGTCCACACATTGCAGGTTAAGTCAATATTTGTCCACTCAAACATATAAAACAAGTACACACACACACACACACACACACACACACACACACACTGCAATATTTTAGAATAATTTGAATGACTAATTTAACTACATTAAACTGCTTATGTGATCATTTAATCTCCTATTCTTGAGTAAAATAAAGAAACGGGTTAAATCATCACATCTGTGGCGTCAAGAAGCATCTTCTGTGTGCAAACACATGGATGGAGCACAATGTTTACACCTGAATTAGCTCCAGTGTTCAGTGTTGATTTGCACAAATAAGATGTTTCAGCTCACAGAGGCTGCAGGTCTCCCGTTCAGTGAGCAGAGCATGCTGGGAATCAGTTAGCAGCAGGGTTAGGGTTAGGGCAGTAAAGGCCTTTTTGCTGCTGCCGTGCAGAGCAGTTGGGAAAATATTTCAAAGACGGAACCGAGTCCTGCATCCGAATTGAGGCTACATCGGTGCACGAAGGCGTGGGTTTCAACCAACGTGAGAGTGTGTGTGTGTGTGTGTGTGGGGGGGTAAACTGTGAGTGCATCACAGGGACTGGACTGATGTTTTTGAGCAAAACTGCAGGAAAAGTGTGGCTGTTTAACGTCCTCATTAGAAAAAGTGTCCATACACCCCAACGGGTGGGACGCAGAATGGGGGGGGATTTGGAGGCCGCGAGGAGGGGCCCCGCGGGCCGCCTGTTGAGTACCGCTGTTGTAGAGCAACAATAATGAGGAAATCGGACAAGAACTGCAGCTCCATTATATTTACACCAGAGCTGAATGACTCCACTGTGCTGTAGCGGGAGACAGCGTCCTTAGCTTCAGCAGCGAGGACAGAGTGAGGACCACACACAAACACTGCTGTCCTCTCTTCCACCATCTGCCCCGCGCTACAGCAGCAGCTCTGCAACAGACAGAGAACAGGGATTAAGACAGCGGAAACCCGTACAATGTGGCATGAGAGCTGTTTCATGTACGACCGACACCTTACTAGTGTGGCTGTCGTAAACCCTGACAGCACTGCTGTGCTTCGTCCAACCACATTATATTAACGCGCCACTTTACATGGCCAGCCGCGGTAATGGCGTTGCAACGATGGGAAAAGTAATTAGATTACTCCATTACCTAAAAATGAACGCCATTAGCAACACTGTTATACAGTACTTATTCCCAACACTGGCCGCTGGACATGGTGAGGGTCAGAACAATAGTCATGTTTTATTTCTAGTGTTGTGATGAATATACAAATGTTTATTTGGTGAGGAAAGAAAATCACACATTCTCTGAGTGAAAATCTACTAAATGATGCACAGATCTGAAAGATAAAGTCCTTATATACTGTACTATACGGGGCAAAACCTGGGGTAGCTGAGATTCTCCTGTAGCCCTAAAATAGGTTATGTTGGTATGAAACTCACTCCAGAAGCTCAGAGTGCATGGACGTAATTTTGGGGGGGACAGGGGGGACATGTCCCCCCCACTTTTTCCAAAGTCAAGTTTTGACCCCTGCACTTTTTACCATCCAAAAACAATATTACACTATATTAAATTGACACTGGTTGAGCTCTAGGACCAAGCAGAAAACAACAGTTTGTGTAGAAGCCGGTTTCCCATTAGAGCATACTGTAAAGATCCCCCCCCCCCACCCACCCCCACCCAACCCCCGTGTCCCCCCCACTTCTAAAGTGAAAATTACATCCATGTCAGAGTGCACATCTGACGTGTACATTCATTTGTTTAGGACTGACTCTCTCTTTACTTATTTATTTTTAAACTGAAAACCTAAATCCTAGTTGACTAAAACCATTTTCAGTTTTACTAAACTGCGTCCAAAAACAACACTACTATCAGTTCAGTCATTTATCATGGGATCCATGTAGTAAAGTTGTTTTGTATGGCGAGTTTACCACGTGGGACCTCCATGAGGTTGGTTGTAGCAGCACCAGCAAGCATTCGTCCCAAATGCTAATGAGGATCTTATTACCTAACCTCTGTGGCCTGATTGGCTCTCACAGCTGCAGTCACTATCTGACACCACTAGATGGAGCAGCAGACATAAGCGATGAGTGATCCTACGGTTGGAAGGAAAAGGACCGAGAACGCAGGAGAGCATGATGCTGTGGTGATGCTGGGGGAGGAACTCAATAGTTTGGTTTGGTGTGCCTGACCTCAGACCCTGAGCTTTCATGACAAAGTATAATTACAACCCCGTTCGTCACCACCATTGTCCTCTTAACTCTCATTACGGTAGTCATTTGCAGTGCGTTATGAAAAGTCCAATAAACTCCCAACTGCCTTTGAACTTCCTCTCTAGAGCATCAAGAGCTTGTTGCTCTTTAGATGATCCATTTTCACCTCCATCCTATTTTTTATCACAGATTTTAAAGCACTTGGCATGCAGCCAGTGAGATCTGACTAAACTAATGATTAGGACAAGAGGAAAAGGAAAGATAATCCACAGAGAGCTGATGATCATCAGCCTTCACTCTCAGAAAAACACCGTCTTCTCATAATGCATTAAGATACCATTAAAATGGCCGTCTTTATTAGGTAAACTAAACTGAAACAGGCTTGAGTAAATTAGGGTTAGGCGTGGCCATTCGCTGCTGAAATGGCTCTCTGTGGGAGGAATTTAAAGCAAATAATTTCATAAACATGTTTTTGGGTGATTCTTTGACTGCTGTGCACTTTGGGGTTTCGGATTACTGAAACATTTGTGTTTCTGAATATCACATCTGATGAAGGAACCGTTTACCCACCTTAGGCATAAAATCCCAGACATTATCAAGAATTGTTACCAAAGTTGTTTTAAATTCAATCCCGTAACGGGACATTTTGATTTGCGTATGACTTGAATCATAAAAGATGTTCAAACTGTTTTTTAATTGCCTTGGAACTCACCCGTCCCTTGAGTAAAATAACATGTTGTACATATATTTAGTTTGAAATGACTTCCAGTGGTGTTTTTCTTTTTGGGACTCTGCTAGTTTGTCATCAAGTTGAAGTGGCAGTCGGCTGTTTCTCCTCCTCTGATATTACTGAGCGGAGAACCTCTCACACCAGTGGTTTTCTGTTGCTAAATACGCGACTGTGTGATGAATGAAGGACCCAGGGAGGTGCGGAAGTACAGCGGTTCAGAGAGACTGACAGTCGGATGGTCCAATAGATGCTTTCGGACTTAAACGTGTTATTGGTGGAGGCTTTTAGACAAATGCCAGATAAATTGTTATGAGTCATGAGGAAAATGTTTTAAGCTAATCAGTTTTGCAGCATTTGCATGTACATGTGCAACTAGCTCTGCTCTTATGCTGTTTATTTCTTATATGTGTCTGGCTTTTTGTCTTTTTATCCTTCATGTACACTGTTTTTACTAGGGACCTCAATGTGTCTTGAGTACAGTTTTGAAGATGATGATGATGATGACGATGATGATCATGATGATTTTGATGATGATGATTATGACAATGATGATGATGATTATGACAATGATGATGATGATTATGATGATTAGGGTTGTCACGGTATGAAAATTTAACCTCACGGTTATTGTGACCAAAATTATCACGGTTTTCGGTATTATCGCGGTATTTTTTAAACGGTGTTGCATATGTTCAGAAAGCATTGATAGTCCTGTTCTACACAAACTGAAATAGTTTTGAAAAGGTTTAACAGTGTTTATTAAACCTAAAATAACACAAAGCCTTAGCAAAAGTGCAACTTTTCACAAGTAAAGGAACAAATAGCTTCTTTTTCTGGAACGTGTTACAGTAGTCAGTGCAGGTTTAAATTATACAAATCCAAACATTCGAAACATAAACAATATGTAAACAAATCAAAGAAACACCACTTGTTTTCTCATATACTTGTTTTCTTCATCATCAAAATGAAAATCTAAAACTCCAGTCCACACTTGACTTGAGCACTGTACAAGTCAACCTTAAAAAAATATGTATTTAAAATAAATAGCCACTTTAAACAAATTACTAAAATAACTACTACACTATGTAATCAAATCCATTGAATAAGTAAACAAATCAATGACAAGGAACTAATTGTATATTTCTCTTCATCATCAACAAATAAGATGCTTCATCCAGCAACAGGGTGTCCGTGACACGGTTTAAATGCTGGCAGAGGACGCTGCGGCTGCAGTATATAGTGACTCGTTGCATTCTCCCTCAGCCAAAAGTCCTCACGTCATGCATTTAAGCTAAAATGCTAATGTTAACTTACCTTGCACTGGCTGTAGAGACGTGGGTGATGGTGACGCAGATGTGCCATTAGATTCGAAGTGTTGCTGCCTTCTGCAGACACTTGTTTCCTGCACGTTCTGCAAACGGGATAGCCGTCTTCTATTAACTGTCCCTCAGCATTTTTCAGAAATCCAAAATATGCCCATACTTCTGATTTAGTCTTCTTTGAGGGCTGATGGATGTCCTGGGTGCTGCCGTCTCCTCCTTCGGCCATTATTTCAGCTTCAAAGTTTTGGTGCCGTTGCAAACTAAAAAGTGCGTGTGCGCGCCGCGGGAACGTCAGCAGAAGCGACGGTGGCTGGTAAGGGTCACCGCGCCGAAACCGCGGCCACGGTAAACCCACCGAGATAATTTAGTTTTTTAAAAACTGGACGGTTATTTTTATTGTCAACCTTTTTACCGGGGTTTACCGCTATACCGGTTACCGTGACAACCCTAATGATGATGATGATTATGATGATGATGATGATTATGACAATAATGATTATGACAATGATGGTGATGATGATGATGATTATGATGATGAGGATGATGATAATTATGATTATGATGATGATTATGACAATGATGATGATTATGATTATGATGATCATGATGATTATGATGATTATGCTGATTATGATGATGATGATGATTATGATGATTATTATGATCATTGCAATTATGATGATGATTATGATTATGACGATGATTATTATGACGATGATGATGATTATGATGATGATCATGATGATGATCATGATGATGATTATGATGATGATTATGATGATGATCATGATAATTATGATGATGATGATTATGATAATGATTATGGTGATGATTATGATGATGATGATGATCATGATGATTATGATGATTATGATGATGATGATAATGATGATGATTATGATAATTATGATGATTATGATGATGATGATTATGGTGATTATGATGATGATTATGATAATGATGATTATGATGCTGATGATAATGATGATTATGATTATGATTATGATAATGATGATGATAATTATAATGATTATGATGATGATGACTATGATAATTATGATATTATGACAATGATTATGATGATGATGATTATAATGATGATGATGATGATTATGACAATAATGATGATTATGACAATGATGATGATGATGATTATGATGATGATGATGATTATGATGATGATGATCATGATAATTATGATTATGATGATGATTATGACAATGGTGATTATGACAATGATGATGATTATGATTATAATGATCATGATGATTATGATGATGATGATAATTCTAATGATTATGATGATGATCATGATGATTATGATCATGACGATTATGATGATGATTATGATGATGATAACGATTATGATGATTATGACGATGATGATGATTGTTACGATGATGATGATGGTTATGATGATGATTATGATGATGATCATGATGATCATGATGATGATTATGATGATGATTATGATGATGATGATGCTTATGATGATGATGATGATGATGATTATGATTATGATTAGGATTATTATGATGATTATGATGATGATCATGATGATTATGATGATGATCATGATGATGATCATGATGATGATTATGATGATGATTTTGATGATGATTATGATGATGATCATGATAATTATGATGATGATTATGATAATGATTATGGTGATGATTATGATGATGATGATGATTATGATGATGATAATGATGATGATTATGATAATTTAATGATTATGATAATGATTATGATGATGATGATTATGATGATGATGATAATGATGATGATTATGATAATTATGATTATTATGATGATGATTATGATGATGATGATGATGATGATGATTATGATGATGATAATGATGATGATAATGATGTTGATTATGATAATTATGATTATTATGATGATGATGATGATTATCATGATGATAATGATGATTATGATGATGATTATGATGATGATGATAATGATGATGATAATGATGATTATGATAATTATGATTATTATGATGATTATGATAATGATTATGATGATGATAATGATGATTATGATGATTATGATTATGATGATGATGATAATGATGATTATGATTATGATTATGATAATGATGATAATTATGACGATTATGATAATGATTATGATGATGATGATTATAATTATGACGATTATGATAATGATTATGATGATGATGATGATGATTATAATTATGATGATTATGATAATGATGATGATGATGATGATTATGATGATGAAACAAAGTTTAAAATTTGAAGTTCGAATGTAAAGATCAAAAGCAAAAGACCGTTATATCAATGTTTTGACTGATTAAATAGACTTAAACAATATTTTCTAAACATCTCAAATAAAATTGGGTGCATCACTTCACTTTAAGAGGTATAATAATAGACACACCTTTATCGGTTGTCATATCAAACCAAGTCTAGTCCAACAGGGCCACTCTCCTTAGATGTTTTTCTGGACCAACACACACACACACACACACACACACACACACACACACACACACACACACACACACACACACACACACACACACACACACACACACACACACACACACACACACACACACACACACACACACACACACGCACACACACACATGCACACACACACACAAACACACTTCAATAAATGGGGCTGATAAATGGGTCCTCTTTCAGTAAAGTGTTGTTTGTAGTGGAATAATCTGTCATTTAGTGGAGATGACCCGATCTTATCAGTGATGGCAGAGAAACCTGCTGACAGAAAGGTGAAAAGATGAATGAGGTCATAACAAATCCGAAGCCTATATTTCCACCCCATTGGGTCTGTTGATGTTTGAACAACAACAGAGTTTTGCAGTAGTTCTGGCTTTAACACTGAACAAGCAGCTGCTTCAAATAAAGTTGCCATGTGATTAGTGAGGAATAGGAAGTGTTTCTGTTAATAGCTCTACATAGATTTTATTCATTCAAAACTACGAAGTAATCTACAGCTGGCTGGCTGGATGATTAAAGCCCAACTCTATACCAAGTGAGTGGGATTGGGTTGGGGAATGCCTGGACAGGTTACCAGTCCATCACAGGTAATTAAAATACACACACACACACACACACACACACACACACACACACACACACACACACACACACACACACACACACACACACACACACACACACACACACACACACACACACACACACACACTAAAGTCTCATGTGTTCATTTGAAATGACAACAAATGACTGCTTTATTTATGGAGCACATTTCCTACACAAAGGCAACTCATGACACTGCTTCTCTTCCCTGACAATGGAACAGTCACATCCAAAAATCCTTCTTTCTCCTGCGTCCACGTGCTGCTGCACTGGTCTGACAAATAGACCCAACGCCACAAGGATGTGGTTATTATCTTGACTTCACTCGTTCTCCGTAAGGTCTGTTTCATCATCTGTGACTTATCAGCAGGTCATTTTCTCCTAATTTTACTTCCTTGTTTTGTATGTGTGGATTCCCAATGTTTGCTCTCCAATGTTCCTGTTTATGACCCTGAAAACTATAAAAGCATGAAAACTGTTACTAGAGGCACTGCTGCTACTCGGTTGTTTAGCTGATGCGGTATTGGGCACTGAGCCTTTGGAGCTGTGAAGCCTCTTCAGTGAAGCAACCTCATAGGACATTCTCTTTCATGTTGAAGATTTGTTATGACTATGAGTCCATGTCTGTAGGCAAAAGTCTTAATCAGATCCAAGGAGTATTAGCGAAGCGTAGAGTGTCTCCATTTTGAAAAAAAAAAAAAAGGCATTTTTATCAGAGAATATCTCCCTAAAGACACTGGGCTAGTCTTGAATCTAAAATGACTTAATAAAAGTTGCCCATCAAAGAAAACACAACCACTCATCATGAGCACTGATGTAGAGCAGAATAGCTTCCAGTAACAGAAAAAAAAATGTCAGTCAAACAAAACTTAGCCAACATGGTCTGCGGGGGCAGGAAAGACAAACCGACATGGAGAGACTAGACCGTTCACCACTACATCAGCTTTTGGGCCCTGATCGTCACCCTGCGGTAAGGCGTTTTGCGTCACTTCCTGTTTTCAGTGTTGCACTCCGTGTAGCTGTTCGGTGTTTGTGGCGCACTAAAATGGTTTCTCTGTACTGGGACATTTTTCAGTTATTACAGCACATAAGCATCCTAAAATACATATTTTCTGTTGTTTCACCTAGCTTTTAGGGAACCATTGAAGTTGGCACGCAATTTATTTGATGTTGGAAGGGTTGCTTGCCCAGTTAGCTTAGCCTCAGCGCGGCTATGGCTACTTCTGTCTCTGCTTCTCCATCTCCCATTTCTTGCTCTGTGTGTCAGATCTTTAGTTACTCCCCTGCCACCTTTACTAATAATGGTACGTGTAATAAATATTGCATTTTTGTGCCTTTGGAGGCGAGGGTGAGGCGCTGATGAAAAGCCTGCAGATAGCCGTAGCTATTTAGCTAGTGAGGGGCACACACGTTGAGACTTTAACTATCACATACTCTCAGACATCCAAAGGCTGACGGGTAACGTGCATTAATCAATGATGTGTTAAAATGAATATTTTTCCTGCAATGATTCATTTCAGATCTTAAACTACACCAGATCAGTGTTTGCTGATTTAACAAGTTAATCTATCAGTACACTCATACATCATAAGATTAATATTAAGGCTTTAACATTCACTTCACACTGAGATTTAACCTCTGAGTATCTGAGGGAAGGCGTGATTTCTGAAGTATTTTGGTAATGCCCTTTAAACGTGTCAAATTCTGATTTGTCTAAACTTATTAACGCAGTTGATTAAAAACAGGAATCACTTCCTGATAGTCTTTGCTGTTCACTTGCTAAGGCCAGTCGGGTGAACAATCCTTTTGAGACCATCCATTCTTTTGACCTCAAGGTCAAAGCCTCTCTCTCTCTCTCTCTCGCTCTCGCTTAATATCAGACACAACGGCTCCTTTAAGAGCCACGGAACAGCCTTAGACGCAAAATAGACACTGCAGCTTCCTGCCGTGACCTGAAGAAAACCCAGGCAAAAGGGTTGTATTCTGAGCTGGCTACGGGCTACGGTACCAGAGGTCCACGCCATCGGCAGTGTCCATCTCAACCTCCTGACCCCCTGGGTCGCTTGGGGATTTTCACACAAGGGCATAGGCGTCATGTTAACCGGGGACGCCGGGGACATGTCCCCGGCAAAATTTGTGATTGGCAGCTGTCCCCCCCCCCCCACTTTCAAAAACGCCTGCTGATGAGGATTTTTGTTTTACCAGCTCAGATCTTATACCAGGGGTCGGCAACCTGTTCCCATCAAAGAGCCATTATTACCCGTTTCCCACAGTAAAGAAAACACTGCAGCAGCCGCGGTGTTGTGGGCAGGGCCTGCTCACAACAGGTGAAAGCAGCCGGTACCGGTCGCTCGCATGGGCGTCACACCTGTGGGGGATGGGGGGTATTCAACACCCACACTTTTCCAGCTGTTTTGCTCACCTCCACCAGTCTGGTTTCTTTACGTTGCATTCACTCTGTTTGCCTCATCTCCTTCTTCACCTCCCGCTTCTGACAGCCGATGTCGGGTTTCCAGGAGAGACGGACGGAAGAGCTCGACTGAATTCATAATTTTACATCTTGACATTAGCTGTACAAAGTCTGAGTTAGATAGAGTGAAGAACAACAATTTGCAGAGGTTATAATAGGCTCGGCGCGGCGCCAGGTTTTCATTTTTGGGTGGGCCATGGTAATTTTGGACGGACCTTAATAAGCAGTGACTTACTTAAGTGAAGCAGGCAGGTCGCGATAGAAAATTTCGTTTAAAAAGACGTCATAAATGTTTTCCCCCGTCATTTTAATTTCTAAAATATGAAGTAAAAACTCACAATTTAATTTTCATTCATTTGTCATTAATATGTAGTCTACAACTGTGTGTTAAGTGGACCATCTTCCAGTAAAAGCAAAGCATCCAGCCCACCTCTCCAAATGCGTAAAATGTGCATCAGCCGCTAGTTAGGCGCGCCGCGCGCACCGTCAGCTACGTCAGCCCAGACAAGAGCAGAGCAACTAGAGAAAGAATAGAGGATAATTGTGTCTGGATGTGGATGGAGATTACATTTTACAGCAGCCTGATCATCATTTAAATACGTAACCCATCACCTGTCTTCTAGTCCATGCTATCAGCATTATTTTAATTGGTGTGTGTGTGTGTGTGTGTGTGTGTGTGTGTTTTCCACTTCAAACACTGGTCTAACCAACAAGACCAGCGTGTCCAGTAACACATTAATGTTACAATTAAACAGTTTAACTTCATGTAGGCTAGGAACATTTCACCTGCTGTGGCCCGACCGCTTCTGCTCCACATAAACTTTGTGTGTGATCAAATGTCTCTACAGGTGTTTTATGAGCTGAAGAGCTATTCTGCCTCAGACTGGATGCGTCATGCATCTCCATATTAGAGACGGGAACAAGCGCTATTCAGCCAAAGTTTGATGATCAGCGAACATTTTTCCAAGTGACACATCCCTCAGAGAGACCGGGTTTCCAGACCGCTTCAGTGGGAGGAAATCTTACCGCATGCGCCGTGGTTCTGCACTGCGCTGCGAACCCCTCTACAGATCTTCAGCTCACTGTCCGCCGTGAGCGCTCCGAGCCACGCTGAACACAGTGTCCAGTATAAAGCTCTGATGTTCTGATGGGAATCATTTCTTGATTGATTGAGTTACCTCTGCGACCTGCGTAACGATTAAAATGTCAGCTCATCCATGCGCATCAGTGTGCGTCGGGGTAATTCTTTCAAAACAACCAACATCCTTGAGTTTATCTGTCAAAATAAACAGTCAAATGGAAATATCTGTAACCTGCCATTTAACTGTTTTGCCTTCTTGTGAAGATTGTTGCAAAGAGAAACAGTTAAACTTGATTAACCCCAGAGCCATGCGCACTGCGCTGTACTTCTGACTGTAAATGAGGGGAAAACGATTTAATCGGATCCTTTTCTTTTCAACATGGTTTCATGTAAAGTTTCATTCAGTACAAACTTTAGTTACACCAATCTAACGAGACAGAGCCTGGATTTGTATTCTGAACAGTTTACACATGTTTAAAACGGAGACATGCGTGACGCGTCTAAAATTCGCACCTGCTCCGCTATTATGGAAATTAAACTAACAAGATGAATAGCATGAACTTATTTTAGGCACAGACAACAACCCCCACACTTTTGAAAAGCTTGCAACGCGCCTGGTCGCTCGTGTACGTCAAAGTTATCTTTCATAAGAAGATAATCAATAAAATGATTTATATAAAGTGGATCCAGAAGTTGTAGCCCGTCTCTGCCTACAATATTTGGTATTTTTCACCCTGTTGATGGTTTTACTGAGCAGATGCCCCTTTTGTCATACGTTTCTTTTTAAAACATGTTTAGGCTGTTCAGAATACAAATCCAGGCTCTATCATGTTTGATTGTTGTAATTAAACTTTGTAGGTGGGGAAGGTCAGAAAAGGATCCGATCAATTTGTTTTTCCCTCATTTACAGTGACGGAGACAACGGCGCAGTGCGCCTGGCTCTGGTGTTAATCAAGTTTAATTTGATCTATTTTCACAAGAAAACAGAACAGTTAAAGCAGGGCTTGTGTTGACCGGACAGTTCTTGTATTTGATCGTTTATTTTGAAGGAGAAAGAATAGAAAGAATTACCCCGACGCATGCAGACGAACTGACATTTTATTCCACTTAAATCGCAGATGTAGCTAAATCACTCAAGAAAAGATTCCCATCTGAACATCTGAGCTGGACACTGCTCAGCGCAGCTCACTATCAGCGTGTACTACATAAGGTACACAGCGTGCTGAAGTTGTGGAGAGGAGCTTGGAGCGCATCGCAGAACCAGAGCGCATGCGGGAAGATTCCTTACACTGAAGCGAGAGTTTTCCAAACCCTGTCTCTCAGAGAGACTTGTCACTTAGAAAATGTTCCCTGATGATGAAAGTTTGGCTGAATAGTGCTTGCCTTGTTCCTGTCTCCAATGTGGCGACACATCCAGGAGCCGTCTGAGGAGAATCCCAGAATCTCACATCCTCTTCAGCTCAGAAGCGCCTATATGATTACGCACAAGCGTGACGCGTCAGCACGGTCTCACAGTAAGACTGGGTTGGACCTGTTCAGGTTTATGCAGACAATCTTTACATTTAGAATTAGCTTACAGATGTAAAATCAATGCAGTAAAATATAAAGCATTTTATTTAAATATCCATTCATTATTTTACAAGCACAGAGAGCCGCATCAGATGGATGGAAGAGCCGCATGCGGCTCCAGAGCCGCCGACCCCTGTGCTAGCCTACTTTATTGTCCCCAGCAATTTTTAAACCCCACTCAAGTGTATGGTTATTGTCCCCAGCAATTCTGAAAACAAACTGACGCCCTTGCACAAGGGTACGTAGACTGGCACAAGTTACGTCGGATGGTTTTATAAACAAATCTCTAGCTTATCAAACATACAGCCAAACTGATTTTACAACCCAGACTTCACAATCTCTCTGAGATACTTAAGAAAGGTTTTGCTAAAACATCTAGCTCTGGTAGACTGGGTCCTGCGTGAGCTCTTTTCAGGTTCTGGCCTCAACATTCAGTCTGTGACTTACTCCTGGTTCTCTTCTGTTATTTTTAATGGATGCACCAACCAGGTTTTTTGCTGCCGATCACCAATACTGATATCAAAGAATGCTGATCACCAATACCAATCACGTGGCTTGGCCAGGCATATACTACAACATTAGAATGAGTGCTACAGACCACATGATCTGGGAAACCACTACTTCTAAGCCTCCTGCTCAACCCAAGGTTTGGACATGAAGATGTCCGATGGATGAGAGGTAAAACATCTTCAAGATAACCAGAAAACTCCAGCTGTTTTAATAAAATCTCTTAAGATGATCATGTCCAGGAAAACTGAAGCACTTAAATGGAGCTTCTATCAGTATCAATCTGATCAAACTGATTAAAACAACAAAAGGTCTAAACACTCTAAATAGTGCAGGACAAACAAATACAAATAAAAAATAAACGGAATTCAACATTGGGTGTTGAGGTTTATTATCATTAACATTATTATTAATGTTATTATGGACTGTGTTAGATCAAGCCATTAATATGGATTTTAATAGAGCTGTTTTCCAAGATTTTATAATTAACAGTGAAAAAACTACAAACATTAACACTATAGTTAATACCTTTAATGACTATTTTGTCAACATTGGACCACAACTTGCCTCTAAAATACCAAAATCAAATAGGGACGTTGACGGTACGAATATATATAATAATGCACACTCTTTATTTCTATCACCAACAAATGAAAATTAAATCATCAAAATAGTCAATAATTGTAAAAATAAAAAAGTCTACCGATTGCGATGATCTTGACATGACTATAATAAAACCGGTAATACTTAATATGGCAACACCTTTAACCCATATCTGCAATTTATCTTTTATAAGTGGAGAGTTTCCCAAACTGATGAAAACATCTAAATTCACTCCAGTCTATAAAAGTGGAGAAAAACACCAGATCACTAACTATCGGCCAATCTCTATACTTCCTCAGTTATCAAAGGTATTGGAAAAACTGTATGTGGAACGCATGAACGTTTTCATTGAAAAATACGACTTACTCAATAATAGTTAATATGGATTTTGTCAAAATAGATCAACTGCTCTTGCACTGATAGAGCTCATAGAAGAGATAACTGAAAAAATGGATCGTAAAATGTATTCTATTGGCATATTTATAGACCTCCAAAAGGCCTTTGAAACAGTAGACCATGAAATACTTTTAAATAAATTACAACAAAATAAGATTAGGAGGATTGCATATAACTGGGTGAAATCTTAACCTACAGACAGCAATACGTACAGATAAATGATCACAGGTCAAGACTCAGAAATACAAATTGTGGAGTCCCTCAAGGTTCAGTTTTAGGACCAATTCTGTTTCTTCTATATATAAATGATAAATGCAGGGTATCATCAAAACTCAAAATCATCTCATTTGCTGATGACACTGCAATATTATGTTCAGGTAAAGATCTACAGTTACTTGTGACTGAGATGACAGCAGAATTAGAAAAACTTAAAGACTGGTTTAACAAAAACAAATTATCTTTAAATATATCAAAAACAAAAATGATGCTGTTTGGTAAACAAACTAAAGACATTGAAATCAGAATCAAAATGGACAACAATGAAATAGAAAAGGTAAATGAGTATCGATTTCTGGGAGTGATACTTACTCACAATATCAGCTGGAGATCTCATATACATAGCATACAAAATAAATTGGCAAAGAACATTGCAATCATGAGAAAATGTAAATTCCTTCTGGACCACAAAGCTCTACTAATCTTGTATTACGCATTTATTCTCCCCTATCTTAGCTACTGCGCAGATGTCTGGGGTAATACCTAGAGTAGCCATTTGGAAGCAGTATTTAGACTTAAAAAAAGCTATTGGGACTGTACATAATGTTGGTTTCACAGACCATACTAATACACTTTTCATGAAGTCTAAAATCTTAAAACTTGAAGATCTAGTTAACCTAAAGTCAATGCTAATTTTGTACAACGCAAGACAGAATCAATTACCAATCAGTATTCAACAGCTGTTTTTTGATAGAGAGGGTGGATACGATTTGCGGGGATCAAATAATTTCAAGGTGGTATGCGCCCACACAACCCTCAAAACTCACTGCAGAAGAGGTGTTAAGGTTATATATATATATATATATATATATATATATATATATATATATATATATATATAATTGTTGTCCATTTTGATTCTTATTTCATTGTCTTTAGTTTGTTTACCAAACAGCATCATTTTTGTATATATATATATATATGTGTGTGTGTGTGTGTGTGTGTGTGTGTGTGTGTGTGTGTGTATATATATATATATATATATATATATATATATATATATTTAAATATATATGTCAGATGTCAAGCTAAACAGACAGGGTTAAAAAAATTCCCCATCACTTTCATTTTTTAAATAGTAATTAATAAACATTCGATACCATTACAAATTCCTTTGATTTAATATTAAATAAATATTTAGAGTGCCCAGGTAGCACATAAACAATGCAATTTAACGGTTTTCTTAAAGTAACGTTTAACCTGTGCGGCCAGAGCGCTCTCCTTCCTTCTGTTCTGCGTAAACCTGAGCTGATCACCTACTTGTGCGTAATCAAATGTCAATAGGGGACAAGATATAGCCATGATGTTCACTTTTACCTCAGACCGACTTATTGCTGTTTTATGGTGTGGCTGAATCTGTGATCCGCTGCCACACGGACTGGAATAACAAATGCTGCAGTAACAGGACTTGTGGTCAGGTTCATGAGGAGTCACTGGCTGGAGCGGACCCGACTCATCCCAGAAGCTAATATCTTAATTTGACCTTGAATGAAAAATAACCTCTTAAAAGTTTTTATCACGGTGGAGGCAGCGTTCATTTCTGCCTTCAGTCTGACGGCGCGCCGGAGTTAAAGCAGCGTGCGCGCTTATTGAATCTGTGTGTGTGCGCGGCACAGCTGCTCCAGTCACCGCGTCTCGTTATTGGCGCTATTTAAACTTCTGCCCAGCCCAGATGTGCTCACATGTGCACCCGTGAGCCGTGGTTCTGCTGGAACACGTCTGACCTCTGACAGACGCACTCTGAACTTCAGATCTTCAGCGCGCTGTCAATAGCCTGAATGGGAATCATTTCTTGTTATTTTGTTACATCCACAATGTTCTGTGTGTGAGGTTTACAATGTCAGAACACCTGCATGAGACAGGTGTTAATTACAATCTGCCAGAATGACTCGCCACCTTCAGATTCCTCCAACACCGTTAAAAATGATCAAATACGGAACATATCGGCGTGCGCAGGCCAGAGTGCTGAAGCTCGGCGCATTGTTATTATGAAGCTAGGGCACATGTGGAGGACACGCGCGCAAAAATATACTTGTTTTCAATTACATTTATTGGGCCCACTTACTTTTTCTTTGGTCCACCCACAAATGAGTTTCTATGCTAATGGTGACACGACAGACTTCTCTGAGCTCCGCAGCCATTACACTTTTCACCTCGCGCACCCCCTAGCGGCAGCTCGCGCACCCCTCCACACTCTGGGAATCCCTGGTTTAGATGACAACTTACAGAGTGCTGCTAGTCTACTACTATTTAAAAGACAATATAAGATGGCTGTTATTGAGAAATATGTTGAGAATATGTGATGGAAAAGCGTTTTGGTTTTATTCTGACTATGTGTTGTTATATAAAAGAACAGTGCAAAAGATAAAATTGAACAACAAAATATGCATGAAAGGTTCATTAACAAAACATTTACTGTGAAAAAGTCTAATATTGTAAATAGTATAATATTGTAATGTGGGGTAGGTGCACATAAGCTTTGCTTCAGCCAACTCCATTTGAGCATTGTTGTTGTAATGTGAAATTTGAAAGAATACAACAAATGTAACTGCTCAATGAACGTGCTAAATAAAATAAAATAAAATAAAAAAATATTTATTGTAGCAGTTTAAAGAGTTATTGATATGAGAGTAATGTTATGTGTTGCAGTTTTATTTTGAAGGGCAGCTCAGTGGGTGGAAAGGATTATTTCCTGTTCCAGTTATCGGCTGTTATGCTAAGGAAAGCCATTCTGTTCTGAAATTTTTTGTGAATAAATGGAGAAGTTGTAAGCTGTTTATATTTTTTGACAAAGTGATGGCAAATTTGCACATTTTCTTTATCAACATATAGGCAATTTTGAACCTTTTAATTTGGAAACAAACATATTTCTGCATTAACACTGAATGTGGAATAACCAAATTACACACGAGCAAGTCAGTTTTGAATAAAAGGCATCAGTGGTATTCATTACTTGTGGTATATTCAGCATTTTTAAATCTATTCAGGATTTATGTTTTCTTGTTTATTCATGTTTCTTATTTTTTATTCTCCTTTTTTCTCCTGTAATAAGTGTCATCGCTGCTGTGACGTCTAGCTTTCCCCACTGAGGAACAATAAAGGGATTTTCTATTCTATTCATCTATCTGCAGCCTTTCCACTTCCTGTTTACTGTAGGTTAAATCTTTTCTCACGGGCCAACAACAAAATATCATTTTATCTTAAATGAAAAAGCAACATCTCACCTGTTAACTTTCATGTTTTGGAGCAGAAGAAGAGCAGAAAACCAACATATTTAAAGCTCAGTTTGCTCCACTGGTTTACTGTGATGCTCACCTGTTCCAGCATAGTTCATGTCTGCCGAAAGCTCGACCCATCTAAATGGCGGTCACATTTCCTGCACCCATGCAGCCAATAGGCGGGCTATCAATGTATAATGTCTATGCTTTTAGCCCGATTTACTTCATTTTTACGTTCTTCCGGGGACCCATGAGCCAGCCGGAACGGGAGGAGACCAAGGCTCCCCATTGCGTTCATCCATCTCAGGCCCAAAGTGTCTGCTATGAAATGGCCCAATAAATCTATACTTGCTTCCCAGCACTGCTAGCTGCAGCCAAAGTTGAATGAAGGTCATTTCTTCTGGTCAGAATCTCAGAGACACTCCTACAGTGGACTCCCTGTCTACTTTGCTGTCATCAGTTCATTACTTTTCTTTGACCTATGACATGAATCTGGATGGTTGATGATAACACCCGTGTTATCAAAGCTTCAGTAAGAGGTTAAACAATGAGGTGGAACCAGCCCATTTGTCAGTGGCGTCATTGGCTGTTTGTTCCTTAGAATGGGACTCAGGTATGATACCTCCTGGTTGTGTGCTGCTTTCTGTCACTGTTCATAGTGGTTTAAATGAGGAATGACGAAGATGAAGTTATTTGACCTGTTAAACCTACTGAGGAAAATGACAAAATGGTCCGCCTTTTATTACTTATTTATTTTCCATTTATTTCATTCTTTTAAAAAAACATAGTAAACAATGAACAAACATACACAATTTTCAAATACCTAAATGAAAAGTAGCAGATGGAAGAAAATCATATAGATAATCGACCCCACTCACAGCTATGGAAGCCCGTTCCTGACACTCATATAAAATAAAAAATAATCTCATAATTATGATTTTGCGATCTTGTCATTTTGAGATGGCTAAGTCATAATTATGAAATAATTATTTTTTATCTGAGTGGCGGGAAAGGGCTTCCATATAAACCAGTAGTTAAATCGATACTAAATAAAATGTGTTTAATTAGTTTAACTGAAAGACAGCTGCAGACCAACATGCCAGTGATTTACAGATACCGGTACTTTACTGTTCTTGTAACATCATCTACAATTCATTGCAATGTTAAATAGGAAGAAACAAATGACCAAAAATCAAATCAAGATTGTTGCTTTAATTTTCTTATCGGATTGTTTTAACAGTTTTTTTAAAACATTGAAATATATTTAGTTTTTTAAGTTCCGCCATCAGATTGTTCCATAAACTCCATACACAGAAACACCTTGGTCCTGAATGTCGGATTTATATCCTAACAACTTTGTCTTTTTTTCTAATTTCTTAGGAAATCTTCAGGGAAATATTTCATATGATATGATTTATGTACAAATGTTAGAATACTGTGATCAACTAGATTACAAAATTTTAATATATGTAATGTAACTCAGCGAATAATGGACCAATTGGAGCTCATTAACTACTTTGACTATTGATGATTATTTCTTTTTTTACCAAAATCAAAACTGGATTAGTGTATATTTCATATGTAATTCCCCATATTTCAATGTCGTCATCGTCTCGTCGTCTTCCTCCGCTTATCCAGGTCGCGGGGGCAGCATCCCCCTTTCTGCGTGACAAGGCCGCGGGCTTGTGTGGTGTTGGGGTGATGAAGAAGGATTCTAAATATCCAACAACAGTTACTCCCCGACCACATGTCCTACAGACCACTGCAGTCATCGTTGGTTTGCGCTGGTTAGTCAACACCCCTGCACTCGAGGCCAATGTTTACTATGATCGCCATAATTTCTCCACTCGGGTGGATCTGCCATCCCAGACTTTGTGGGTGTCAGTCCCTTGTGGTGCTGTGGTCCACATTGGTGAGGTTTCTATACTGTTTGGATCCTGATGAACACAGAACTGCTGTTGAGATTTTCCCCTTGAAAATATCTCATTTTCTCTATCTCCTGCTACTGTGGAACATGTTACGTTCGACGGTCCGACCTCATTTCGGGTTGCTGTGGTGGACGGGGTGCTGAGTGAGCTCTCTTCCGGTTCTGACCTCCATTTTCAGCTTGTGTCTTACTTCTGGTCATCTTCTGACTATTGTTTTCCTCACTACATGTTTAAATTGCTATCTGTCGCTTGGATTGGTGTACACACTCTTCTGTCACTTCTCAGCACGGTTGACCTCTGAAGAAACATGCTCCTCGATGTCTAATGGATTTATTGACAACGATGAAGGAGCCCTGTGGCGACATACAAAAGCTGAGTGAGCAGAAGCTAATGGCAGAGTGAAGCAGCCACGTGGGCTAAGGCTAAAGCTAAGCAACATGAGCAAACACGTAAGTGAATGCAGCACAGCTTATCATGCAGACTAACAATGTGGACATTACATTAGCTTAACAACCATGTGAAGACTCACAGATACAAGTCGAACAGTAGCGTGGATAGAAAGCAGCGTGATGGCTGAGCAGCAGCGTGACGAATGAGTAGCAGCAGTACGTGCAGTCAAAGATAGCAGCATAGACATAACTCCAGGCACGTTCCCACAGACTTAGTCCTTCTACCTAAGAGTTATCTCCTAGCGCACCTTAGTGGTTGGTGGTACACTCTGCATCCCCCCAGTGCAGGGAGCCATGCGGCAGAACGGTGCAGTGGACTCATGACCTAACCAACAGGCCATTTTCAGGTACTGCCTAAAGACCGACCACTTTAAGGCACGTGGCCAAAGTACCATCAAAACCACTTTCCCAAAGTGGCATTACAATAGCTCTCTGAATAACGTGTGCAACGCAGGGCAAATGCTCGAATGGCACTATCCTCCCCTGCTGCCACCAGATTACGAGCGCTGTCTGTTCCAATAGTGCTGATTTTGTCAGCTATCCCCCACTGATTAGCAACGCCAAGAAGCTGCCTGGCACATGCTTCTGCAAATTGACGCTCCTCTGTTTTCATCACACATAACGGACAAACAAAGATCAGAATAAGTTCACTAGTAGTAAACAACTAGCAATCATCAAGAAGCAAGCATAATGCGGTAGTAATTCATGGTGTCGTGCTGAGTTAAGTGCTCGCTCCGTAAATTGGAAGGTTGCAGGTTTGAGCCCCGCTCAGTCTGTCCAGTGGCGGTTCTACATGGAATTACTCCCCGGGCAAGACATCCCTTGAGCCCCCCTTCCCCCAGTAATTATAAACAATTTACATTGTGTGCATAAATGTAGAGCTGAAACAACTAATCGATTTAATCGATTATAATCGATTATTAAAATAGTTAACAACTTTTTTAGTCATCGATTAGTTGTTTAATAATCATATTTTACCGCATAAAGTCTATTTTTTACCCCAATCTGACATCGCTTACAATCTGTTAAATTTGCCGCCAGTGTGTGGCAGTAATGAGCCACTGATCTACCAGTGGAGCCGTAGGAGAAGAAATGAGCCAATAAGTGCCCTCGGTTTTCATGACGTATCACGTTACTGACGCTCATCTTGCTGTGAGAGATGGCGGATCAACAAGAAATAAGGAAGAAAAATAGAAGCGACAAAACAAGAGAAACCCCGGACAACATCCTCACGAGTATGGGAGCACTTCACTAGATGCCTTGAAAAGACCGGTGACCTGCAAAATATGCAAAAACCATGGCACGACGGAAGCACGACGTCCCTAAGTGAACATTTGAGACGAAAACGTGGGGGCTGATGCAGCAGAGGAATGTCCGGTAAGTAACAGAAAATAAACAAGCTAACGCAGATCACATTTGGGACTTAGTGTTAGCTGAGTTCGTTATAGTGGATGTTAAACATGTTTTTTGCCGTGTCAGCTTACGGTGTTCTACTTCTGATTGACTAGATGCAATCGTGAATCTCCTCCGTGTTGTGAATCATGCGCTTGCCAAATTTAGCACGTCTGTTTATAAGAATGTTCTCGTTAAGAGAAAAACGGCACAAACACATAACTGTGTTCCTCATTCAATAAAGGACAACTCCGCTGAGAAAAATATACAGACGAGCTGTGTCCAGGTGAATATAACGCGGCATAGTTGTACGCTTTCAATTTTTAAATACAGGAGAAATTCAGAAAGTCATTTTTTTAACTATTAAAAAGCTGTTTTACTATCTAACGCTGTAAAACGCCTCACAACACATTTTTGTCAAAATAAATGATCACTGTATATTGTTAATTAATTCAAATAATGTGATATTGACTTAGTGTTGTAGTGTGTGTGCTGCTTTATTTTATATGTGTACTTAATTCAGTTTATTTGTGTTTCTTATGCAGAAAAAAACAAGCAACGATGGACAACTACGTGGGGAACAAGACACTCACCCCCAGCAATGCATACCACTTACAAACTCTATTCTAGATTCTACATTATTTTTTATGGAATTTATCTCTTATATTTTGATGCCAAAAAATTATTCTGGACTGATATTTTGCACTGTTTAGCTCATTTTACACCGCTGACTGTGTTCATGTGCAATAAAATAGATTGCAGTCAACTGCACAATTCTCTTATGTTTTTCTTTTTCTTAACTGAAATGTATTCATCACTTGTATAGGTTAAATAGCTAAACAATAACAAACCGATTAATCGATTAATCGAAAAAATAATCGACAGATTAATCGATTATGAAAATAATCGTTAGTTGCAGCCCTACATAAATGTATCAAAAATATATAGACTCTAATATACAAAAATAAACTAATAAAATATAAAGAATAATATATGAACAGAATATATAATAAATATTCTAAATAGCAAAAATCCTTCATCACACATAAAACACTAAAACTACAGCATTGCACTTAGAACAGAAGACACAAACTAAAACCTAACCTTCCTGGCCTTCCTTGATGCAAAGTCATCTATAATGTCATCATATGAAATCTGCTCCCCTACTGAGCGACTGATACTGATGACGGCCAGGTTAGTGAGTCACTCCTGAGACATGGTTGACCTCAGGCATGACTTGATCAACTTCAGTTTTGAAAAGCTCCGCTCTGCTTGAGCCACAGTGACAGGCAGAGTGAGAGCAATCCTGAGAGCAGTCCAAAAGTTCGGGTGGATCTCCGCTAGATCTTTATCATGGATAAAAGTGATAAGCTCCAGGAGGCTTATGGTCGTTGATGGCAGGTTAGGGAAGTTCTTGATTTCTTGCACAAGCTCTCTACCGTCCAAATCAGAGTTCCCATCAAGTGCAGTGTGGTGCTTAGTTCATCACATTGCTCTGTCAGCTCCTCATCTGCAAGGCTTGGAAAATTAGTCAAAACCCCAGATTTATTTTGTAAAATTTCCAGTGTGGAAAACCTCTCCTTGGTGGCTGACGTGGCTGCATCAGCAACAACACTGAAGAATTCAATCTCCAACTTTTTAAGGGCATCACTGAAAGGCTCATCATGTGATTCATATTGTAGCGGTCTGCGCCGCCCTCTAGCGGGGTGTGTGTGATGCAGCAAAGAAGAGTCAAAAGGTAGCAGACATAGAACATTTTTAATAGCCGGATGGCTCCCCTTTTCATCCCCCCACACATACACTTAACTCACGGTGCCAACAGGCACCAGATAAGAACGACACAGCGTGAACTCCAAACTGAAACAACAACACTAACATAACCCCAAACAAAATAACCCTCAGAACATCACAAACTAAATAAACAACCCCAATTTACCATCCCCCCAGAGTGCAATGCGGCCTTGCCGGCCTATCAGTGGCAGGGCTGCCACATAGCCCCCCCCCCCAAAAGGGTTAAGTGTCCCACAACCCTCAGTCTCCCATTTCAAAGTCCTGGAACCGGCCAAGCCAGCGCTGAGCGAGCCCCGTCCGCCCTGGTCCCACCGTTTCCCCCCCAAGTCCATCCACAGCCCCATCAGCAGCCGGTTGCCCCCCGGTATGTGGCCGATACGGTGCCAAACGGTCTTTGCGGAGGACCAACCGCCTACCTCGTCCAGGCAGACGAACCCAGAAGACCACCGCAGAGATCTGGTCCAAAATTTCTGCGGGTCCTTGCCAGTGGCTCATCAGTTTGGGGGACAGGCCCTTCTTCCGGGTTGGGCAGTAGACCCAAACCTTGTCCCCCAAAGCCAATGAGAGTCTATGCGCTCTGGAGTCGTACACCCTCTTCTGGCGAGCTCCAGCCACTAGCAGGGTGGTGCGGGCCAGCTGGTGGACTTCTTCCATCCGCTCCTTTAGTCTTCGCACATAATCCAGTTCGACCCCCCCCCCCCCAATCTCTGGTTCCGGAGCTGGCCCAAACACCACATCCACTGGCGTCCGGAGCTCCCTCCCGAACATCAGTGCCGCCGGAGTGCTCTGGCTGGACTCTTGCACCGCAGTGCGGTACGCCCACAACACCATCGGCAAATGTAAATCCCAGTCTCTCAGATGTGTGCTAGTGAGGATCGCCAGCTGAGTCGCCAGAGTGCGGTTAAACCGTTCCACCAGCCCGTCACTCTGGGAATGCAATGGAGTGGTTCGAGTCTTTGTCACCCCCAACCGCCGGCACACGTCACCAAACAGCTGGCTCTCAAAGTTTCTCCCCTGATCGCTGTGCAGCTTCTCAGGCACTCCAAAACAAGAGAACATCTCGTCCACCAACCGCTGAGCTGTAGATGCAGCGCTTTGATCCGGCATCACATACGCTTCTGGCCACTTGGTGAAGTAGTCCATGGCTACCAGAACGTAGCGATTTCCAGCCTCTGTGGGAAAGGGCCCGAGGATGTCCACCCCGACCCGTTCCATTGGTGCTCCAACCAGGTACTGTTGTAGTGGCCCTCGGGAGTGCTGAGTAGGCCCTTTTTGGCTGGTGCAGACGTCGCAGCAGTGAACGTGGTGTTCCGCGTCCTGACGGCAGCCGGAGCCGTCGCACCGTTTTGCTGTTGCCAAAGTGTCCCGTCCCCGCTGCCCCATGAACCCAGTAGAGGACTTTTGCTCGAAGGTTTCGTGGCACCAGCAGCTGCAAGCAGTCCATCCCTCCTCCCGGTGCCTGCCAGCGTTGATACAGCACATCTCCATGCAGCTCCAAGCTGCAGGTTCTTTAATTCAGCCCCATGTGAGGATACGGCGGGCCACTCTGGTCTCTGGGCATCCCAAACCCAGGTCCTCACCTCCGCCAGAGTTGGATCAACCTCCTGCTGATCCTTTAGTTCCTCCACGGAGAACAACTCCCTCTCCTGTTCCTCGGTAGCTTCCACCGCTGCAGCCGACGGTTCTTGGTGCTGCTCCCTCGCTGCTGCTGGAACAGGTTCTGGTTCTCGCTCTTCCTGGCGGAGACAGTAATGACACTCAGTCACTAAACATGGGCGCCGGGACAGCGCATCAGCATTAGCATGCTGGCGACCTGGGCGGTGCTGGATCTCAAAATCATACTCCTGCAGAATCTCCAGCCACCTAGCCATCTGTCCCTCTGGCTGTTTAAAGTACAATAGCCAGGTGAGGCTAGCATGATCAGTCCGAAGCTTGAACTTGGTACCCAGCAGGTACGGCCGGAAGTGTCTCACAGCCAAAACCACCACTAGCAGCTCCCGCCTGGTGACGCAGTAGTTTCTCTCGCTCAGTTGTTCTCGGCTTTGCTCTCCTGAGGCTTGCTTCCCAAAGCGTCTGTTCCGTGCAGCTGTGATAGCTTGCCAATCGCGTCGCTCTTCCGATGCTAAGTCCACCAGGACCTGAAGTGCTCCTCCTTCCAAGGTCAGCGCCACCTGAACAGCTGTCTCCTGTTGGCTCCATCCTTCATGTAAAGCCGCCAGCTCTACTTGAGCGAGGAAGGGTGCAAGGGGTGTGGCACCGCTGAATCTTGGGAGTTTTACCGGCGTTCGATTGCCGACGTCTCTCAGCGCCGTTGGTGCCAGGATTGTGGGCGCTTCCGCAGAGCGCATCTCTCACGGGTGCCGGGCTAACCGCGGATCGCTGGTTCCATCCTGCTGGCGAGGTGTCCTCGCTCTAGTGCCCAGCCGTAGTTGTTCTTCCAGCTTTCTGTGCTCTCTGTCAAGTCTCTCAATCTCTTCGACGAGTTGCTGCGTCTTTTCCGTCTTTCTTGACAGCGCTAATCCCACTTCTGACACCAATGTAGCGGTCTGCGCCGCCCTCTAGCAGGGTATGTGTGATGCAGCAAAGAAGAGTCAAAAGGTAGCAGACATAGAACACTTTAAATAGCCGGATGGCTCCCCTTTTCATCCCCCCACACGTACACTTAACTCACGGTGCCAACAGGCACCAGATAAGAACGACACAGCGTGAACTCCAAACTGAAACAAACAACACTAACATAACCCCGAACAAAATAACCCTCAGAACATCAGAAACCAAATAAACAACCCCAATTTACCTTCCCCCCAGAGTGCAATGCGGCCATGCCGGCCTATCAGTGGCAGGGCCGCCACAATATGAAAAGTGGCACTTTGTGGACCTCAACCTTTTTGTTTCTAAACAGCCTCCACATTCATTTCCTCACATGTTTTTTTGGCTGCCATCTGCACTGTCACAAACCCACTTGCCCTGTAGATGTGGAGACCTTGATCTGTCTTCTTCAAAAGACTCACAGCTTGGTCCACTTGCATGTTTGGAGACTGCATGAGTTTGCTGGCGTGCTATGATCAGTAGACCAGTAATGTATTTCATTAACATGTTCAGTAGTACTGGAAATGCTAATAACTGGATAGTTAGTGAGGACTGGGACTTTTTTATGCTTGTAGAGTTTATTCATTATTATGTGAACATGAATCATGATCAACGTGTTTTTGTTGTTGTTCAGCAGGCAGGCCGCAGGCTGCAGTGCACATTTAATGAATCCTCGTGCTTGAATCATTAAAAAAGGATTCAAGGAATTTATTCGAACCATTCATTTCAAACTTTCAGTACTATTTGCTCTGTTAGCAATTAGTTGACCGAATGTAACCATTAAAATCCCCAGTTAAATGGTTTAAAAAATTAAAAAGTGAATCCTAGCATGAGAACGTACTACCTTTATCTTTAGCCCGTTTCTCCTCTTCTTCTTTTCCTGAACTGGGCACCTGATGGTTTTGGCCTTTTTCTGTCTACCTCGTTTGGCACTTGACTCAATAAACAGGTTTCCAATCGTCAATGACAACAACCGAGAGTCTAGACTAAACCAATTGACCTTGGTGGGTGACCACAAAATCGTTTTGTTTTTCCTCTTTTTTTTGGCCATTTCACACAATTCAGAAAAATGTGAAGGAATTGTAACCCTGTATTTATAATATTATGAATTAAATGTGCATTATATGGAAGAACATCAAGATGAGACTGACTTCAGCCGTTTCATACAGTTGATTCAGCCCCCCCCCCCCCACCACCACCCCACCACCCCACCCCCTGACTGTTTCATTTGGGAGAGACCAAAAGGTGAATTCCCCCGCGCCCCTCCCAATTCTCTTCTTTACACACACGGCGCTTGACTGAACCCTCTCAGTGAACAACGCCTGCAGCTGCAGGGGGCGCCAACATGCTGGTTCCAATCCAGACACAGTGATATCTGACAGATAGAAAACCATGTTGTGGCGCAGGTTTATTTTTATTTCTATTTTTTTACCCAGCGATTGTACGCCCCCTTTGAGTCATGAAAAAATGCCGCCCCGGGCAGCCGCCCGGTCTGCCCATGCCTAAAAC
>NC_091756.1:4781006-4806006 GCF_043380555.1 Nothobranchius furzeri
TAAGTCTGTGTGTGTGTGTGTGCGTGCGTGCGCGCATGTGTCACATTGTCAAATATACTTGTGTGAGTGTCCATTAAAATTCTACATTTGTGCAAACTTGACTGTTGATATTGTATCCAGCAACATCACATATTCAAAGACATGTTGTGTGTATGTACATGCGCATTCACATGCACACATCTGTTTATGTCTGTGTGTGTGCCCCTTGGCTGTGGTCTGATGGCTGCATGAGAATTCTTGTTTGACTCCTCTGCAATGCCAGCAATGCACATTTGAAATAGGAGGACACAATGTCTGCCTTATTGGTGAACAGCAGCATCAAGTGCAAAAAAAGACTCCTACAATCAGAGGTCTTTACAACGTTGTCCTCAACAAACACACAACTCCAAGTGTTGTTTTATGCAAGTACAATTTAGAGCACATTGACAAATTTTCACCTAAGCCATTCTATATATGCAAATATAAAGGCTATAAATATAATAAAGATTAAGGTAAAGATATCAAATCAACTTTATTTATATTGCACTTTTCAGACAAAAAAATGCAACTCAAAGTGCTTCACAGATTAAAATGTTCCCATAGATCCCATATTCCCATCCCAGCCCCCCTACCCAAGTATAAAACAATTGTCAATTACACTTCCCCTCCCGCAACCAATTTCCAAGGTGAACGTATACTCACCCACACACTCGCACACACACACACACACACACACACACACACACACACACACACACACACACACACACACACACACACACACACACACACACACACACACACACGTGAACAACAGAGTAAACGATAGGCTGAGTTCAGATGGGTCAGGTAATGAACGACACATCATCAGCGGAGCCATCTGCCCTGGCAGTAACAGATCCACAGCAGCAGCCAAGACACCGGCCCATGACGCCTGGGGGGGAGGGCGGAAAGCCCCACCAGTGCCCGGGCACTACCCGAGGAGCGCCCCGGCCGCCACCGCTGACCACCGGCCCCAAGGCAGAGGGCTCCACAGAGGAAACACTGGAGGATTAAAATATATAACGTAAAATAACAAAAGCTAATATGGATAGAAAGTAACTGATAAAAAGTGATTATGAAGATAGTAAAAAAAAACATAATCATGTAAAAACACTGAGATGTAAATAAAATGATAAAATTAATTAAAAGATATGTGTGTGTGTATATATATATATATATATATATATATATATATATATATATATATATAGGTATATAGGTATATAGGTATATACATATATATATATGTATATATATATACATACATACATACATATATATATATATATATATATATATATACACATATATATATATATATATACACAGTATATATATATATAAACAAATATGACAGGTGATACAGTTAGACTAGATAAATAGTAATCAGTTAAAAGCTAAGCAGGTGGGTCTTGAGCCTATTCTTCAAAGCCTGGACGTTCCCTTCAGCCCTGAGGTCCTCCGGCAGCCCGTTCCAAAGGCGAGGGCCGTAATACTTGAAGGACGCCTCGCCGTGGGTGTGAGTCTTAACTTTAGGGATAACTAGGAGACGGCTGCCAGAGGAGCGCAGAGACTGCAAGGGTTTATACAGTAAAAGCATTTCTGAAAGATAAGAAGGCCCGAGACCATTAAGACACTTAAAAACCTTTTTAAAAAAACCTTAAAATCGATCCTGAAACATACGGGGAGCCAGTGCAGTGATTTTAAAACTAGAGTGATGTGCTCCCGCTTCCTGGTCTTCATCAGGACACGTGCTGCTGAGTTTTGTAAAAGTTGTAAACCTGAGGTGCTCTTTTTGGGAAGACCAGAAACCAGTAGTCAGTTCTACTGGTGATAAAAGCATGCATCAGCGTCTCCGTATTGGCCCGAGAGAGAATGGGGCGGACTCTGGCGATATTCTTAAGATGGTAAAACCCTATTTTTGTAATGTTTTTAATGTGGGGGATAAAAGTCAGCTTTGAGTCGAAAATAACACCCAGATTCTTCAGTTTCTCTCTCTGGGTCTCGGGACCAATGACTAAAACTTCAGTTTTGCCTTGGTTGAGCTGGAGAAAGTTTTCAGTCATCCATGATTTAATATCTAAAATGCAGTTGAAAAGTGCATCCGTTGGCTGTGCATCATCAGGAGACACGGAGATGTACAACTGTGTATCGTCAGCGTAACTGTGGAAATTCACCCCGTGTCTCCTGATGACGCTGCCCAGAGGGAGCATGTAGAGGTTAAAGAGCACTGGGCCTAGAATTGAACCCTGAGGCACACCGCATGTGATGCTGTGGACCCCAGAGGAACAGGTATCCAAACTCACCATAAAAGTTCTGTCTGTGAGGTAGGAAGTGAACCAACTACGAACAGCACCAGAGAGGCTGACCTGTTTCAAACGGGTTAAAAGAATAGTGTGGTCTACTGTATCAAAGGCAGCACTTAGATCCAGCAGAACCAACACTGTTGCCCTCCGAGCATCATAATTTGTTCTAAAATCATTTAAAATCTTCAGAAGGGCCGTCTCAGTGCTGTGGTTCACCCTAAAACCAGACTGAAATTTCTCCAGGACATGTTGGCGGTTAATAAAATCATTAAGTTGTATTAAAGCAAGCTTCTCTAATATTTTGCGTAAAAATGGTAAGTTGGATACCGGTCGAAAATTGTTAAAGTCATTAAAGTCTAAATTGCTCTTCTTCAACAGGGGTCTGACCACCGCCTGTTTAAAAGCAGCAGGAAAGACCCCCGTCTGAAGGGAACGGTTCATCAAAGTTAAAATCTCATTTCTAAAAGAGTCATACAATTGTTTAAAAAACCTTGTGGGGATAGGGTCCAGAACACACGTGGTGGGCCTCACTGAGGAGAAAACTTAATAATCTCAGCTTCAACTAAGACAAAACTGTCCAGTGTTTCCTCAGGTAGACACACACTTTCAGATTGATCGGGAGCAGCATGACATTGGGAGGATAAAATGTTACGTCCGATGGTGTCTACCTTGCCTCTGAAGTGGGCTGCAAACTCCTCACAGAGAGCATCCGAGGGGGTTTTCTGGAGAGAACTAAATTCAAGACCCAAAATATTTGTAATTGTAGAAAACAGAATTTTGGGATTATTTTTGTGTTCAGACATGATTTTAGAAAAGTAATTATTTCTGGAATTTCTAACTGATTTGTTGTATGATTTTAATAATTCAGTGTACATTTGTTTATTAATTGTGTTCTTATATTTCCTCCGTTTTCTCTCTGCTGCCCTGCAAGATCTTTTCAACATTTTTAGGTTTTCATTGTTCCAAGGGGAAGCCTGTTGTGGCTGTAGCTTTTTAGAGTAGATTTAAGTCTACTGTTAAAATCATTGAAGATAAAATCACAGGGGGCATTTAAATTAACGGGAGGAATCTTTTAAAAAGTTTCCAGAAAACCAGCACCCACTTCAGGGGTTAGAGGGCGTTTCATTACAGTTCTCACAGAGGTCTCCTGCTGAATTATGCTGGTGATGCCAAAAAACACACAGAAATGATCTGAGATCGCTAAATCCACGACAGAGAATACAGCGGTGGACAGACCATACGTGATGACCAAGTCCAGGGTGTGTCCTCTGTCGTGGGTTGGTTGTGCAACACGTTGTATAAAATCCATATAACTCAAAATGTTTTAAAATTCTGTGGTAAAAGGGTCTGCAGGGTCATCCATGTGTAAATTAAAATCACCAGCTAAAATAATACTATCAAAGGAGTTGTGCACAACTGATAAAAACTCAGAAAATTCCTGTATAAAAAGTGCACTGTGCCTCGGAGGCCTATAAACAGTAACACATAAAATCTGAAGATCGCTAAAAAAAAAGAGCCATATTGATAGTAGCTAAAGATGGAGTGACTGTGTGATTTTATGGGGGTGAGATTATTGACAACTGTAAGATTAAGATTAGACCGGTTAGTTTTATGTTTATGTGATCGCTCTCTGCTGATGACAGGTATGTGAGAGGTGTGCAAGGGTCCAAGTCCGACATGTGAGTTACTGCTAAAATCATAACTGGGTTCATAGGTTCCTGGACCAGTGGACATCATGACGTGGGGATGGGAGGTTGGGGCGTGGGGGCAGCTGGGGGTGGGGGGTGTGTGTGTGTGTGGGGGGGGAAGGGGGGGGTCGTGGGCAGGCCAGGCTCATTTTAAGTGTGTGCATTCCTTGTCTATTTAGATGGAGTCCGTCAGGCCCAAACAGATGCTTCCTGCCCCCAAAAAATGTTAAAATTGTCAATAAAAGCAATATTGTGCTGCACAGTGACAGAAGAAAGCCAGGTGTTCAAAGATAAAATTCGGCTAAAGCGTCCCATTCCTCTATCAACCGTGGGGATGGGGCCAGAGATAAAAACACACAGACGGATGGTTTTTAAAAGGTTAAAAAGATGGGTAAAATCACGCTTGAGGAGTTCAGACTGCTGCATGCGGGTGTCGTTGGTGCCGGCGTGGATTATAATTTTACTCACTGTTGGGTGATTGTGGATGAGGTCTGGGATCCGTTTGGCAATGTCCATGACTTTCGCTCCGGAAAAACAGTGAGTGACGACTCCACTCATCCTGACGTGTTTGATGATTGAGTCTCCGATGATGAGGGTCCTTCGTGGCGGGTCTGCTGGAGCAGAGGATCCATCCAGGACCTGCTGGATGTTGTTCAGTGGTTCCCCGGGAATGCAGCGGTTCCCCTGCGCCAAGGGCTCCCTCCGTGGTTTCGGGGTGAAGGTAGCGACTCCTCGGTGTGCTCGGGCTGCAGCCCAGGGCTGGGCGGGACGTGGATGGCCTTCGGCATCCGACAACTGCTCCCGCGGTGGCTCGATGGAATCGGAGGATGGTACAGTGGATATAGGACCTGCAGAACAGAATTGTTTTGCCATAGGAAGCCTAAGTCTCCTCCCTTTCCATGCGGCTCATGGGTCCCCAAAAGGACAAAAAAATAAAAGCACGTCAATGGGTCTAAAAGAGCTATTTTCTAATTTGCTTTGCCTTATTCCCTGAATCACACATACACTCACCTAAAGGATTATTAGGAACACCTGTTCAACTTCTCCCTAATGCAATTATCTAATCAACCAATCACATGGCAGTTGCTTCAGTGCATTTAGGGGTGTGGTCCTGGTTAAGACGATCTCCTGAACTCCAAACTGAAGGTCAGAATGGGACAGAAAGGTGATTTAAGCTATTTTGAGCGTGGCGTGGTTGTTAGTGCCAGACGGACCGGTCTGAGTGTTTCACAATCTGCTCAGTTACTGGGATTTTCACCCACAACCATTTCTAGGGTTTACAAAGAATGGTGTGAAAAGGGAAAAACATCCAGTATGCGGCAGTCCTGTGGGCGAAAATGCCTTGTTGATGCTAGAGGTCAGAGGAGAATGGGCCGACTGATTCAAGCTGATAGAAGAGCACCTTTGACTTTGATAACCACTCGTTACAACCGAGGAATGCAGCAAAGCATTTGTGAAGCCACAACACGCACAACCTTGAGGAGGATAGGCTACAACAGCAGAAGACCCCACCGGGTACCACTCATCTCCACTACTAATAGGAACAAGAGGCTACAATTTGCACCAGCTCACCAAAACTGGACAGTTGAAGACTGGAAAAATGTTGCCTGGTCTGACGAGTCTCGATTTGAGTTGAGACCTTCAAATGGTAGAGTCAGAATTTGGCGTAAACAGGATGAGAACATGGATCCATCATGCCTTGTTACCACTGTGCAGGCAGGTGGTGGTAGTGTAATGGTGTGGGGGATGTTTTCTTGGCACACTTTAGGCCCCTTAGTGCCAATTGGGCATGGTTTAAATGCCACGGGCTACCTGACCATTGTTTCTGACCATGCCCATCCCTTCACGACCACCATGTACCCATCCTCTGATGGCTACTTCCAGCAGGATAACGCACCATGCCATAAAGCTCCTATCATTTCAAATTGTTTATGTTTATTTATTTAGCAGACACTTTTATCCAAAGCAACTTACAATTTATAACCTATAGGGCATGTTGTGATCCGTGGGGGAAACCGGAGTACCCGGAGGAAACCCACGCATGCATGGGGAGAACACGCAACTCCACGCAGAAAGGCCGCAGCCGAGTTTCGAACCTGCGACCTTCGTGCTGCGAGGCAACAGTGCTAACCACTACGCCACCATGCAGTCCATGAAACCCAAATTGGTTTCTTAAACATAACAATGTACTACACCGGCCCCCACAGTCACCAGATCTCAACCCGATAGAGCATCTATGGGATGTGCATCCCACAAATCTCCATCAACTGCAAGATGCTATCCTATCAATATGGGCCATCATTTGTAAAGAATGCTTTCAGCACCTTGTTGAATCAATGCCAAGTAGAATTAAGGCAGTTCTGAAGGTGAAAGGGGGTCAAACACCGTATTAGTGTGGTCTTCCTAATAATCCTTTAGGTGAGTATGGCCTGCATTGATTACAAGTGTGGCAAGGTGGATAAACGAGGGCCCGGGCGGGATTCGATCCCCAGACTCCCGGGTGAGAGTCATACGTTCTAACCAGTCAGCCAAAGGGACATCCCCTTTGCCAAGTAGCCAGGGCGCATGATCAATCGGGACATTGTGACGGGACGCTCACACTGTCACACAAGAAAGCCTATGACTCAATGCCGCACTCATGGATCATTGAATGCTTGGAGCTGTACAACATCAACAGGACACTGAGAGTCTTCATTGCAACCTCAGTGGGGAAAAAACCACCCTTGAAGCCAATTGCACAAGTCTCCATCAAATGTGGCATTTGCCAAGGAGACGCCCTGTCCCCTCTGCTGTTCTGCATAGGTCTGAACCCCCTCAGCCAAATAATCAACAAGACTGGCAATGGATACCAACTCAAGAGTGGAACCACAATCAGCCACCTCCTCTACATGGATGAGCTAAAGCTGTACGCCAAGAGCAAGCAAGCGAGACACCGACTCACTGATCCACACCACCAGGACCTACAGCACTGATTTCGGAACGTTATTTGGAGTTGAGAAGTGTGGTTGGATGGTAGAAGAAGAAGAAGAAAAGATCTTTTCTATAGTGACTCTCAAAATAAAAATCACGAGGCGCCTCACAAAAACACAAAATGTAAAATATAAAAGACTTTAGAAAATGATTCAAAATATATTTAAAATGAACAAAAAATAGACAATTGAGATTAAAAAATATAAAGAAAGAGAGAGACAGAAAAGGAAAGAGGGAAAGCAGTGAATCTTGAGGAAGGTGGAATAGGTAGGGAGGGCAGAACAAGGAGAGGGTGATGAAGGTCACACCGAAGCCAGCTTGAACAGGTGAGTCTTCAGCTGCTTTTTAAAGGAGTCCACTGATCTCAGGCTCAGGGGGAGAGAGGTCCAGAGTCTGGGGGCCACAGCAGCAGATGATCTGTCACCTTTGGTCTTTAGCCTGGTGCAGCACAACCAGTAGGCTTTGATCACTGGACCTCAGGGACCTGCTGGGGGTGTAGGGTAGGATGGTGACAAAGAAAGGAAAGGTAGTGCACACAGAAGAGGTCTCACTCCCAGAGGGAACAATAGCAGATATTGTGGACAGCTAAAAGTACCTGTCACAAGCAAATGTTAACCTCGAAAGGTTCCTGAAGTAACCGAGCTACATACTCAGTGGGACGAGGGCCTTCTGATGTCTCAGGTACTCCCACCAAACGCAGGTTGTTTATTCTGGAATAACCTTCCAGGTCTTCACATTTCTTTGTCAGCGTGGTAACCGTGTCCTTTAGCGAGTTAACTGAGGTTTGAAAGCTAGTTAGCCTCTCGTCCTGATCATTAGCAGCACACTCTAGGTCAGGGGTCTCCAAAACTACGGGTAGCTTGCGACGCATTTGAAATCTGCTTGCCTGGAGGCAGCAGCGAGCCATCCTGACTTGTAATAAACCAGGGGCGTTGTTGTTAAGCCTTCACCATTTTCTTTAATATCTAATCTAAAATTGATTATGTGGAAGTAAAATAAAAATCTCATTATTGCAGAGATCTTTTGGCAAACGTGTTCTACTGGATGGAAATCCGCGGATCGGGTTGCAGCTCGGATCTCCTTTTCTGTCCGCTTTGATCAGCGGCTGCAGCGGCAGGTGGATGAAGACGCACTTCTAAAGAAGATGGGATGATGTTGATTATACAAACCTGGTTTCAGAGAAACATCCTCAGTAAAATAATCTGAGCGACTGTAAAGTCCTTTCTGCAGTAACAGCTCGTTAATGCACATTAAATGCTGTTCATTTATTAACTCAAGATGCACACCTAGGCTGGTGCAAACTATATATGTAACGTTATGTAGTTGGTTACTTTTAATAAATAGTCAATAAAATATAAAAGTAATCAAGAAATTATAACATTTCATAAAAATATGGATTATCAATAATATTGAACCTTTAATATTGAACTGATGATGAAACTAGGTCATTTGGTTATGCCAGGGAACCAACAGTCATCAATCGTTTGACACAGAGGCAAAAATATAGTTTATAAAATTCCATTATTGCTGTATTTCTACGAATAATGATCATACAGGGAAAATGTGGATGAATGATGATTTAATATATTATCGTCGTCGTCGTCGTCGTCGTCTTCCTCCGCTTATCCGGGTCCGGGTCGCGGGGGCAGCATCCCAACTAGGGAGCTCCAGGCCGTCCTCTCCCCGGCCTTGTCCACCAGCTCCTCCGGCAGGACCCCAAGGCGTTCCCGGACCAGATTGGAGATGTAACCTCTCCAACGTGTCCTGGGTCGACCCGGGGGCCTTCTGCCGGCAGGACATGCCCGAAACACCTCCCCGGGGAGGCGTCCAGGAGGCATCCTGGCCAGATGCCCAAACCACCTCAACTGGCTCCTTTCGATCCGGAGGAGCAGCGGTTCTACTCTGAGTCCCTCCCGAATGTCCGAGCTCCTCACCCTATCTCTAAGGCTGAGCCCGGCCACCCTACGGAGGAAACTCATTTCGGCTGCTTGTATCCACGAACTCGTTCTTTCGGTCATTACCCAAAGCTCATGACCATAGGTGAGGATTGGGACGTAGATCGACCGGTAAATCGAGAGCCTGGCTTTCTGGCTCAGCTCCCTCTTCCCCACGACAGATCGGCTCAGCGTCCGCATCACTGCAGACGCCGAACCAATCCGCCTGTCGATCTCCCGATCCCTCCTACCCTCACTCGTGAACAAGACCCCGAGATACTTAAACTCCTCCACTTGAGGTAGGACCTCTCCCCCGACCCGGAGGTGGCAAGCCACCCTTTTCCGGTCGAGAACCATGGTCTCAGATTTGGAGGTGCTGATCCTCATCCCAGCCGCTTCACATTCGGCCGCGAACCTACCCAGCAAGAGCTGAAGGTCAGAGCTGGATGAAGCTAGGAGGACCACATCATCCGCAAAAAGCAGAGACGAGATTCTCCTGCCACCAAACTCGACACACTCCACACCACGGCTGCGCCTAGAAATTCTGTCCATAAAAGTGATGAACAGAACCAGTGACAAAGGGCAGCCCTGGCGGAGTCCAACCCTCACTGGGAACAGGTCCGACTTACTACCGGCTATGCGGACCAAACTCACGCTCCTCTGGTAAAGGGACTGAATGGCCCTTAACAGAAAGCCACCCACCCCATACTCCTGGAGCGTCCCCCACAGGGTGCCCCTGGGGACACGGTCATAAGCCTTCTCCAAATCCACAAAGCACATGTGGATTGGTTGGGCAAACTCCCATGCCCCCTCCATCACCCTTGCAAGGGTATAGAGCTGGTCCACAGTTCCACGGCCAGGACGAAAACCACATTGCTCCTCCTCTATCTGAGATTCAACTATCGATCGGACCCTCCTCTCCAGTACCTTGGAGTAGACCTTTCCAGGGAGGCTGAGGAGTGTGATCCCCCTATAGTTGGAACACACCCTCAGGTCACCCTTCTTAAAGATGGGGACCACCACCCCGGTCTGCCACTCCCTAGGAACTGCCCCCGATGACCACGCAATGTTGTAGAGACGTGTCAACCATGACAGCCCTACAACATCCATAGCCTTGAGATACCCAGGACGAACCTCATCCGCCCCCGGGGCTCCGCCGCTGTGTAGTTGTTTGACTACCTCAGCAACTTCTGCCCCCAAGATCGGACAGTCCATCCCCAGGCCTCCCAGCTCTGGTTCCTCCTCGGAATGCGCATTGGTGGGATTGAGGAGCTCCTCAAAGTATTCCTTCCACCGTCCGACTATAGCCTCAGTTGACGTCAGCAGCTCCCCATCCCCACTGTAAACAGTGTGCGCGAGTTGCTGCCTTCCTCTCCTGAGGCGCCGGACAGTTTGCCGGAACCTCTTTGGAGCCGATCGATAGTTTTTCTCCAAGGCCTCACCAAACTCCTCCCACGCCCGAGATTTTGCCTCGGCAACTGCCACTGCTGCACCCCGCTTGGCTATCCGGTACCTGTCTGCTGCCTCCGGAGACCCACAGACCAGCCACGCCCTGTAGGCCTCCTTCTTCAGCCTGACGGCTCCCCGAACCTCTGGTGTCCACCAGCGGGTACGGGGGTTGCCACCACGACTGGCACCGGCCACCTTACGACCACAGCTAGCAACAGCCGCCTCGACAATCGCAGAGTGGAACAAGGCCCACTCGGACTCAATGTTCCCCACTGCTCTCGGGACGTGGTCAAAGCTCTGCCGGAGGTGGGAGTTGAAGACCGTCTTGACAGGTTCTTCTGCCAGGCGTTCCCAGCAGACCCTCACTATGCGTTTGGGTCTGCCAGGTCTACGCGGCATGTTCCCTTGCCATCTGATCCAACTCACCACCAGGTGGTGATCAGTTGACAGCTCCGCCCCTCTCTTCACTCGGGTGTCCAAAACATACGGCCGCAGGTCAGATGATACGACTACAAAATCTATCATCGACCTGTGACCTAGGCTGCCCTGGTACCAAGTGTACTTAAGATATTATAATTAAGACAATGACTAAACTCTGATAAAACATGATCTTAGAGGTTATTGAGAACCTGATAAAGTGTCTTAGAAAAGAATGTGATGTCTGGGTTTGTAGAATTAGTCTGCTGTAGTTAGGGCTGTTTAATTAGTTATCAAATTAATCCAATGCCAGTGCAGAGTCTACGTCACCAGTGTAGCGGGAGTTCTCGGGACGTCCTGCCGGCATCGATGTCGGCTCGATGTGGATGCGAGATCTACAGCTGGTGAACGGGACTTGGTTTGGTATGGAAAAGCACACGGAATTCTGGGCAGATGAAGCTGGCTGGACAGTTCAGTGTCTGGTGACCTCTGACATTGCGAGGCCTGTCCTACGCTACAATATTAAAAGTCAGATTCCATTGGCGACACCACAGACCACCAGTGCTGAGCAGCATTCCCTCAGAAAGGGAACATTTAAGTTATCTTCTGAAAGGGAACATTTAAGTTATCTTCTGGCTGAAGAGCCTCTTCAGTGTTTTTATTGGATTGCTGTGCTTTGCTATCTTGTTTTTAATCTTCCTGTGAGTTGTCCTAACAAAGGACTCCTTGGCATGGTGAGTACGATATTCTTCTTTGTGATAGGTGATGTGCTGTGTTGTGATTCCCTGGTGTGGCTCCTCTTGTCTTCTAGTGCTCTTGGAGGGGCGGGTAAAAGAACGAAGCAGGACGTCAATCCGGTTTGAAATAAAAAGTTTCACTCCAGACTTGTTCAGACAAGTTTCTGGAATCCCAGAAAAAGTGAAATGATCAAAGAAGTGATCTTTCTCTCTGTTGCATGCAGCAAATAGCTGGCTGATCAGGATGAACAACCTGCTGAATCTTCCATCGCCGCTGCGGACAGGTGGTAACAGGCCACCTTGGTTTTCAGAGAGCTGTGTGATTTCCATAAAGCAGAACATTTCTGCTTCAGCATGTCTGGCTGCCTTTTCCCAATGTCATTGGCAAACACATTTATTATGATTTGATTAGCATCAGGTTTGTTTAGCAAGGATTGTTGGGATACATATATTCAGTTGTGGAGTTGTGTGCTTGATTATTGAGGAGGTTCTTTGATTTGAGTTGTCGTTTTGCCAGCTCTCCACAGTCTGTAGCATCGAAGATCTCTTGGTGGGGGGCTTCGGCTGGTTGTCCTCCCATTCCCCAGGGATATTATCTACTCTTTGGCTTTGCGCCCCCTTGGAGGATTGCTGCTCACAGATTTATTTTGCGTTTGATTTGTCATCGGAACTTGGAAATCTCGACTTCGGAATGGGATAAATCAAACGAAATGCCCCCCAAAGTCGGACCTTGCAGTCGGAAACTTGGTAGAATTTCAGAACCCCTACCTCAACATCCGAAATGGCAGTGCTCTGTATCAACAACAATAGGTTTCAGTTGAAATATGTTTAAGTACAAGACACATTTATAAGAGTTTGTTTAAAATCCATGTTAAATGTAGCACTTGTAACTCTAAGATGAACAACTGAGGTGTTGTTGGCACAGCTTAAAACTGTTATTAAAGCCATATTATCAGTTTCTTGAGCCAGTATGTGCTGAAATGACCTTTTACAAGGTTAACGAAATGTCACACAGACTCCCACGGCCCCATTTCCAGAATACTGGATTTGCAACTTCAGACTGGAGGGCCAGTCTGTTGGGACTTAGAAAAAAGTCGCCATATTGGAATCCCGACTACGGTAACCAGAACATGGTAAATCTGGTGTGATGTCATTCCCAGTTCCGACTTCCGAGACAAATCAAACCCACTAGTATTACAAGGCAGGGAGTCCTCTGGCCTTTTTGGTATAGCTTTGCTGATGCAAACTAATTGTGAGCTACCATCGGCTTGTCCGACAGTTTGAGAAGATGAAAGGGTGATGTCCTTTCCAAATAATACATGTGCTTCCCAGTTAGCTGCTAATAAAAAAATAAGTTTGAAGAACTGTTATCTTCCGGAGAGGTTTTTGGAAGTCTACTGAAGGGAAGCTAGGCAAAATGTGGGCAAACTGTTTCAGGTGGTTCCAGTCACTGTAGATTATTGTTGTAGTAAAAATACTTATGTAGAGCTCTATGTCTATTAACAATGACCCATATAAGAGTCCAGTCGTCAATGAACAGAAAACTTTGACCAAAAGTGATTTCAGTGATTTAAAAATGTAAGCAGGAGCAAAGAAGAGAAGCGGTGTCGGTACAGGATCGGACATTGCTGATTGTTTTTGATGCAGAGAAGCAGCAGCTCTACTCGATTCTCACCCCATAGAGATTATTGTAACCCACAACCCAGTAAATCCAAATGAGTTTATATCAGTGTGACCAGGAACTTCGCCTTAAATTTCAGCCGACTGGGAGCGGGAGAAATAAGTGAATGATCAGTTTATTGAATGATGTGTGTGTGTGTGTGTGTGTGTGTGTGTGTGTGTGTGTGTGTGTGTGTGTGTGTGTGTGTGAGAGAGAGAGAGAGAGAGAGAGAGAGAGAGAGAGAGAGAGAGAGAGAGAGAGAGAGAGAGAGATTGAGAGAGCCTCAGGGTTTCCTGTTAAAATAAAACGAATTAACCACAGGGTTCACACAATGGAGGCAGGTCTCTAAGCAACACACTGTTATTTTCTAGTGCAGGGATGCCGTGTGTGTGTGTGTGTGTGCCCTCATTATTTCTCAAGAGGATATTAGGTCCTTTGTGTGGCCCTTTACTCTTCTCACAGGATGCATCATAAATAATGCAACATGCACTTGGAAGCACACACTCACACATGAATTGGGGAAAAGGCAAAAAAAAAAAAAAGGTACACACACGCAGATGGAGGTCCTCAGATCTGAAGCCACTGCACTGTTCCATTTTCTTCCACGTCATCAGTACGGTGCATTTGTTCAGACCGTGCTTGTGATGCTCGTGACTCAGTCCTGTCTTTTAGAGGGTTTTGGATGTGGGTGACTCAGTCTCATGTTTTGCTGTTGTTCACTACCTTCTAGTCCAGTAGCCGCAACCCAACACCAAAGATGAGGCCAAAAGTTTAGACAATGACACAAATATCAGTTGCCTCAGTTTTCAGAATAACAGTGCTTAAACTCCAGAGTGTTCAAAAAAGAGATCAGATGGATTATAATTGGGCACTATATATTTTAGGTCTATAGATAGATAGATAGATAGATAGATAGATAGATAGATAGATAGATAGATAGATAGATAGATAGATAGATAGATAGATAGATAGATAGATAGATAGATAGATAGATAGATAGATAGATAGATAGATAGATAGATAGATAGATAGATGATAGATAGATAGATAGATAGATAGATAGATAGATAGATAGATAGATAGATAGATAGATAGATAGATAGATAGATAGATAGATAGATAGATAGATAGATAGATAGATAGATAGATAGACGGATGGATAGATGGATTGATAGATAGATGGATAGATCGCCACTGACTTTGCTGAAACATGATTTTTGAGCCTTCTGTCATTTCCGTGTGCATGAGTGAGCTTGCATGGAGCGGTAGCTTCGTTCACCTGGACCAGCAAAATGGACCAGAACCAACAAGACGCCAAAGTAAGTTATGTTTCAAGGCTCGTAGCTGCAGCTTATTTTATACGGTTCTGTTTTGTTATGCTACTTTTTACAACTCCTTGCATTTAATATTACAACAGGAGCACATAGCTAGGTGGATTAGCCTATTGTCACGATAGCTACAACGTTTATAAAACCACCGGATCTGAGTTTTACCCTCGTATCGCTCGTCCTCTATGCTAGCTCTGGACCTAGCGTAGATGTTTTTGTTTAGTATTCCCACCTTCGTTTTTAATGGTTAGCTCTTTGAACATTACGGCAAATCCGGTGCATTGGTGTGTGTTGTTTACCCCACGAACATTGTTTCCATGTCTAAGAACACAGCTGCTAACTATCAAAATGTGTTTCATCACGATGTTTTTCTCGCGCTGTACAAAATGGAACATTTACGGTTCAGCGAGCCTTTTCGCCATGACTGATTTGGACTCTGATGCAGCTCTGACACAGAGGACACTTTAAATGTTTATAATTCTACTTCTGATGGACCAGAACCATAAAGTTATGAGTTTGCTGCACCAGAGAGCAGAGACAAGCCAGAGGGAGAAACCATCGGCCAAAGCAGAGTGATAGAGGAGAAGCAGCGGGGGTGCAGCAGGTGAGTTAACCATGCTAGCTTAAACTTGTGTGCTAGCATCACAATATGGTACAGATTACTATCATGTACCAGACAATTAAAGTAGTATTGGTCAGTTAATATCATATTAATACTAATGAGCGTCTGTCAGCTGTCTCATACTAGTTAATATCCGTTCACCTAACATAGTTTAGCTTAGAGAGAGGGAGAGAGACGCTTGTCATCCGATTCTGGAGCTCATACAGGCTTCTGTGAGCTGGATCCAACCCAGACACCAGCGAGCCAGTCCAGCTGGTATTTTTAAAAGCCGCGCATCCTCTACTGGTTCGGTGATCTGAGCTCCAGAAATCCGCATTTAATTTTTTAAACCCCACCGCGGGTCTCCAGAGCCGAGCGTGGACTTCCCTGACCTGGTACCAACCAGTTTGGGCTACAGAAGTCCCGTCTTTTCAGCTGCACAAAAACGCCCTCAGGCACGGAGATAGAGACGTTTTTTGTCTTATCTGGAAACCCGTGGACTCGATATCCAGACAGGCTGGAGTTGGTGCAGCCTTCACACACTCTAGTTTATCAACATGAACACAACCTAATACCAGTAAACACACACTGACTGGATCACATGACCTCTACCCTAAAACTAGCCACTCTCCACACTGAGCTGAGGCAGCCGAGCTTCTAACTCTCTTTGGTTATGTCAGAGGTTCACATTTAGAAGAAAGAGAAAGAAACTTTTTACTAGAAAACTCTGCTGTTATGGATTTTAAAACCAAATATCCACAATAAGTATTTCAAATACTATTTTTGGACAGCATTTTATATGAATTAGAAAAAAAATTACCTGCAATTTGCTCATTAATAAAAGTAAAACTCATGATAATTAAGCAATGGACTATGGGAAAATCTGACCTCAGCGGTAGGTGAAAACCATTTTGGTGGGGAAACACATTTTGGCACAACACCTGTCTTGACTGGCGCGTCAGCTAGATAAAAATTCAATTCAATTCAATTCAATTCAAGTTTATTTATATAGCGCCAAATCACGACAATAGTCGTCTCAAGGGACTTCACATAATAAACATTCCAATTCAGGTCAGTTCATTAAGCCAGTCAGAAATAATGTTTCCTATATAAGGAACCCAGCAAATTGCATCAAGTCACTGACACTACTATACAGCAGTCCTCATACTAAGCAAGCATAAAGCGAAAGTGGAGAGGAAAACTCCCTTTTAACAGGAAGAAACCTCCAGAGAATCCTGGCTCAGTATAAGCAGCCATCCTCCACGACTCACTGGGGATCGAGAAGACAGAGCAGGCACTCACACACACGCGTGTGTGCGCACACACACACACACACGCACGCACGCACGCACACACACACACAAAGACAAGTAATGTGTCTATAGTTATATTGTGATGTCTTAGTAAATATTCTATTTGGTGAAAGATAAATTTTATTGTATTTATCCTAGTGGATCTATAATTAAACAGATAAACTAGTTTTAGCACATCAAACGTCAAGGAAAGCAAAAAGTTATTATCAGGAGAGGGAGAATGTTTTAGTGGTTAGCAGCAGTGTGCTAGACGATGGCCCCCTCCATGAGGCCACCACAGCTCAGCAGAACGTCGTTGTAGCTTCTTCTGGGGAGAAAAACACTTACAGAGAAAATAAAGTTAACAGCTGGAATTGCAGAAAATAGTACAGTTAAAGAGCAGATTGTAGAAGAAAGTAGTAGAGTGTGAAAAGTGGTCAGTGTATCCTCCAGCAGTCTAAGCCTATAGCAGCATAACTACGGAGATAACTCTGCATAATCTATCCTATTTAGATGGAGGCATGTTGGAGTCAGGGCAAGGGAGAGCCGTCTTTACCGACTGTACACTCCACCTCCCTCTACTCCCCCACTTGTCCAGATCTAGGCTAACATCAGATTTTAACCATAGGCCCTATCAAATAAAAATGTTTTAAGCCTATTCTTAAAAGTAGACAAAGTGTCTGCCTCACGGACTAAAGCTGGGAGCTGGTTCCACAAGAGAGGAGCCTGATAACTAAAATATCTGCCTCCCATCCTAATTTTAGATATTCTGGGAACCACCAGTAGACCTGCAGTCTGAGAGCGAAGTGCTCGATTAGGAACATATGGAACAATCAGATCACTGATGTATGATGGAGCTTGATTATTAAGAGCTTTATATGTGAGAAGAAGGATCTTAAAATCTATTCTGAATTTAACAGGTAGCCAATGTAGGGAAGCCAAGACAGGAGAGATATGAACTCTCTTTTTAATTCTCATCAGAACTCTAGCTGCAGCATTTTGGACAAGCTGAAGACTTTTAACTGCATTCTGTGGACTTCTTGAGAGTAATGAATTACAGTAATCCAGTCTTGATGTAATAAATGCATGAACTAGTTTTTCAGCATCACTCCTGGAAAGGATGCTTCTAATCTTAGCAATATTCCGAAGGTGGAAAAAGGAAATCCTACAAACTTGTGAAACCTGGGATTTGAATGACATGTCCTGGTCAAAGATAACACCAAGGTTCCTTACTTTGTTCTCGGAGATTAATGTAATGCCATTAAGGTCAGGCGATTGGCTAAGCAATTTCCTTTTCTGGATTTCTGGTCCAAAGATGAGAACTTCCGTCTTGTCTTGATTTAAAAGCAAAAAGTTTAGAGTCATCCAATTTTTTATGTCCTCAGACAAGCCTTTAATCTACCCAACCGATTAGGTTCATCAGGGTTAATGGATAAATATAACCGAGTATCGTCAGCATAACAGTGGAAGTTTATCCCATGCTGTCTAATGATTTTACCAATTTGGAGCATATATATAGTAAAAAGAATTGGTCCAAGCACTGAACTCTGTGGTACTCCACAAGTAACCCTGGAGTATGAAGACGATTTGTCATGTACGTTTACAAAATGAAATCTGTCAGACAGGTAGGATTTAAACCAGCCTAACGCTGCTCCTTTGATCCCTACAACATGTTCAAACCTTTCTCAAAGAACATTGTGATCAACTGTGTCAAAAGCAGCACTGAGATCTAACAAGACTAGAACAGACACAAGATTCTTATCTGAGGCCATGAGAATATTATTTGTAACTCTCACTAATGCAGTTTCAGTGCTGTGATTACTCTCTAAAACCAGACTGAAATTCCTCAAACAGAGCATTAGTGTTTAAATGCTCACATACTTGGATGGTCACTATTTTCTCCAGGACTTTGGATAAAAATGGAAGGTTAGATATTGGTCTATAATTCATTGGGTCATCTGGATCCAGAGAAGGCTTCTTAAGTGAAAGTTTGATTACAGCAAACTTAAAATCTTGTGGTACATATCCATTTACTAAGGATAGATTGATTACAGGTGCTGGCCAGTAAATTAGAATATCATCAAAAGGTTGAAAATATTTCAGTAATTCCATTCAAAACGTCAAACTTGTACATTATATTCATGCAATGCACACAGACCAATGTATTTCCGATGTTTATTACGTTTAATTTTGATATTTATAGGTGACAACCAATGAAAACATCAAATCTGGTATCTCAGAAAATTAGAATATTCTAAAGGCCAATGAAAAAATGTTTGTTTCTCTAATGTTGGCCAACTGAAAAGAATGAACATGAAAAGAATGTGCATGTATAGCACTCAATACTTAGTCGGGGCTCCTTTTGCCTCAATAACTGCAGTAATGCGGCGTGGCATGGACTCGATCAGTCTGTGGCACTGCTCAGGTGTTATGAGAGCCCAGGTTGCTCTGATAGTCGTCTTCAGCTCCTCTGCATTGTTGGGTCTAGCGTATTGCATCCTCCGCTTCACAATACCCCATAGATTTTCTATGGGGTTAAGGTCAGGCGAGTTTGCTGGCCAATCAAGGACAGGGATACCATGGTCCTTGAACCAGGTGCTGGTGGTTTTGGCACTGTGTGCAGGTGCCAAGTCCTGTTGAAAGGTGAAGTCTGCATCCCCATAAAGTTGGTCAGCAGCAGGAAGCATGAAGTGCTCTAAAACTTCCTGGTAGACGGCTGCATTGACCCTGGACCTCAGGAAACAGAGTGGGCCAACACCGGCAGATGACATGGCACCCCACACCATCACTGACGGTGGAAACTTTACACTGGACCTCATGCAACGTGGATTCTGTGCTTCTCCGCTCTTCCTCCAGACTCTGGGTCCTTGATTTCCAAAGGAAATGCAGAACTTGCTTTCATCAGAAAACATAACTTTGGACCACTCAGCATCAGTCCAGTCCTTTTTGTCCTTGGCCCAGGCGAGACGCTTCTTGCGCTGTTTCATGTTCAAGAGTGGCTTGACACACGGAATGCGACACCTGAATCCCATGTCTTTCATGAGTCTCCTCGTGGTGGTTCTTGAAGCGCTGACTCCAGCTGCAGTCCACTCTTTGTGGATCTCCCCCACATTTTTGAATGGGTTTGTCGTCACAATTCTCTGCAGGGTGCGGTTATCCCTAGAGCTTGTACACTTTTTTCTACCACATTTTTTCCGTCCCTTCGCCTGTCTGTTAATGTGCTTGGACACAGAGCTCTGCGAACAGCCAGCTTCTTTAGCAATCACCTTTTGTGTCTTGCCCTCCTTGTGCAAGGTGTCAATGATTGTCTTTTGGACAGCTGTTAAGTCAGAAGTCTTCCCCATGATTGTGGTGCCTTCAAAACAAGACTGAGGGACCTTTTAAAGGCCTTTGCAGGTGTTTTGAGTAAATCAGCTGATTAGAGTGGCAGCAGGTGTCTTCTATATTCAGCCTTTTCAGAATATTCTAATTTTTTGAGATACCAAATTTGGAGTTTTCATTAGTTGTCACTTATGAATATCAAATTTAAATGTAATGAACATTGGAAATACATTGGTCTGTGTGCATTGCATGAATATAATGTACAAGTTTCACGTTTTGAATGGAATTACTGAAATATTTTCAACCTTTTGATGATATTCTAATTTACTGGCCAGCACCTGTATATCTAGAATGGGAGCAGTAACCAAAGGAAATGCATCTTTAAAAAAATTGGTAGGGATTGGATCCAAAATGCAAGTTGAAGGTTTAGATGAAGCTAATATTTTTGATAACTCTGAAAGCTCAACTGGATCAAAACGGTTCAAGCACAGATGAGGTTCTACAGTCACCTCTGATGCTGCCTCACTTACTGAGGAAGAAGAAATCACATTAGGGAGGATTCTAAAGATTTTGTTTCCAATAGAATTAATTTTACTTGTAAAAAAATCCCATGAAGTCATTGCTGCTGAGGGCTAAGGGAATAGATGGCTCAGAGCTATGATTCTGTGTAAGTTTAGCAACTGCACTGAAAAGAAATTTAGGATTATGCTTATTCTCCTCAATTAGTGCTGAAAAATAAGCAGTTCTAGTTTGTCGAAGCTCATTTTTATAAAGCACAAGACTATTTTTCCAGGACAGGTAGGCCTCCTCATGGTACGTAGAGCGCCATGTTCTCTCCAATTTCCTAGAGTTTTGTTTTAAGGCTCGTAAATGAGAATTAAACCAGGGAGCCAACTTCCTGTCCCTAATTACTTTCTTTTTTAAAGGGGCAACATCATCTAATGCCACACGTAAAGAGGAATTAACATGATGAACTAAGGCATCAATTTGTGAGGGGCTAGAACTGAGAATATTGCCCTCTGCTACGTTCCTCTGAGATGCTGAGGACAGTAAAGATGGAACAGTTGATTTAAAAGATGCAACTGCGTTGTCAGATAGAGACCGACTATAGTGAAATTTACTTTCATGTCTCGAGATCTCAGTTATAAAAAACTCAAAGGTTATCAGAAAGTGGTCCGAGAGGACTGGATTATGTGGAAAGATTGTTATTTCCTCACCCTCTATGCCATAAGTCAGCACAAGGTCCAATGTATGGTGGCAGGAGTGGGTGGAGCTATGTATTCTTTGGGTAAAACCAATTGAGTCTAAGATATTACTAAAGGCTACATTGAGGCAATCATTTTCAATGTCCACATGAATGTTGAAATCCCCCACTACAATGACCTTATCAGTATTTAGCACCAAATCAGATAAAAAATCAGAGATCTGATCCAAAAACTCAGAGTAAGGGCCTGGTGGACGATATAAAACTACAAACAAGAGTGGTTTTACAGTTTTGCAATCTGGATTAGGAAAACTAAGAATAAGATGTTCAAACGAACTGTAGCTATTAACTGGTAAGGAACTGATTAATAAGTCCGAATGAAAAATGGTTGCTACTCCTCCTCCTCGCCCTGTACTTCGAGCAATATGATGATTTAAATAATTTGAAGGAGTCGACTCATTTAAGCTAACATAGTCCTCTTGCTGCAGCCAGGATTCTGTGAGAGAGAGCAAAGAGATCTGATGATCACAAATCAAGTCATTAACTAACAAAGTCTTAGAAAAAATGGATCTAATGTTCAACAACCCACATTTAATTTTTCTAGTTTTCTGCTCAGTTGAATTTGTTCTAATATTTATGAGATTTCCATGATTTGCTTTATTAAGCCTGATATTTAATCTGTGTGATTTTGGCCGTGGGAAGGACACTGTCTCTATGGGGTAGTGGGTGGGTAACAGTACAGAAGCTGCAGAGGGGTGGGTTAAACTACGACTCTGCTTCCTGGTCTGGACCCTGGGTTGTCATGAAGGACTAATAAAACTGGCCATGTTCCTAGAAAGAAGAGCTGCTCCATCCAAAGAGGGATGGGTGCCGTCTCTCCGCATCAGACCAGGTTTTCCCCAAAAAGTTTTCCAATTATCAATGTAGCCCACGTTGTTTTCAGGACTCCACCTAAACAACCAGCGGTTGAAGGACAGCATGCGGCTAAACATGTCGTCACTGGTCCAATCAGGCAGGGGGCCAGAGAAAATTACGGAGTCCGACATTGTTTTGTCAAACTTACACACCGAAGCAACATTAATTTTAGTGACCTCCGATTGGCGTAACCGGGTGTCGTTACCGCCAGCGTGAATAAAAATCTTACTGTATTTACGCTTATCCTTAGCCAGCAGTTTCAGATAAGATTTAATGTCGCCCGCTCTGGCCCCAGGTAAACATTTAACTATGGTTGCTGGAGTCTCTAATGCCACGTTTCTGACTATGGAGCTGCCAATGATCAGAGTCGGCTTGTCAGTGGGTGTGTCACTGAGCGGGGAAAATCTATTAGAAACGTGGACGGGTTGGTGGTGGCCCACGGGCTGGGTTCTATGCTTCCTGCGTACCGTCACCCAGCCGGCCTGAGGTCCCGGCTGCTCGGGTCCTGCTGGAGGATCACTACGGGGTGGTTCTGAGCTAGTTAGCCCCACGCTAGCTAAGTAGCTACGGCTGTTTACGGGTTTTTCAACAGCGCGGAGCTGGGACTCCAATTCTGACACCCTCGCCTCCAAAGCTACAAAAATGATACATTTATTACACGTACCATTATCGCTATAGGAGGCAGAGGAGTAAATTAACATCTGACACAGAGAGCAAGAGATAGGAGACGGAGAAGCAGAGACAGAAGTAGCCATAGCCGTGCTGAGGCTAAGCTAACTGGACGAGCAAACTGTTCAATAACAAATAAACTGCGTGCAAACTCAAATGGTTCCCTAAAAGCTAGGTGGAACAACAGAAAATGTGTCTTTTAGCATGCTTTTGTGCTACAATAACTCAGAGATATCCAAGTACAGAGAAATTAAATCAGCTTTAGCGAGCCCCAAACACCAAACAGCTACACGGAGTGCAACATTGAAAACAGGAAACGCCTTACCGCCAGGTGCAGCCAATCAGCCAGGTAACAAGGTTCTTGTTACCTGGCATGGCAGCCCTTCACACAACAGGAGTGTACCATGTTCTGTAAGTTTATAAGCTCACAACACACAAAGCGACTGCTGCTTCCATCAATTATACACCTAGCTATCGCATCATGCAACCCACTACAGCACCCAATACGTCATCTGACAAAGACCGATAGACTATGGTAGTGTTTCCCAACCCTGGTCCTCAGGGCACACTGCCCTGCATGCTTTCCATGTTGCCCATTTAAACACCAGTGTTTTCCTGCTTCCGCCAACTCGACTTAAATTAGTGAGGGATTAACAGCAATAATCTGCAGCACCTGGTATCCTCCTGAGGAGGCAATGTAACTCATGTATCAGAGACATGGAAACAGGCAGGTCAGTGTGCCCTGAGGACCAGGGTTGGGAAACACTGGACTATGGAATAGTGAAGAGACCCATCCAATATGGCGGAGATGCTGTTATGCTCTCCAACTCCAACCGGGTGTCTACGTTATGTATATGGCTTCAGTGCTCCTTTTCTATGTCCCTGATTCTGGGACGTAATGAACTACCTTGTAAAGGAATTAGAGTAAAAGAGTTTTAGAGCAAAAATAAACAAATAAGAGCTTTTTATTTGTAGCCTTACACTTGTGAACATGGGATTTAGCTAATAATATAAGATTGATAAAGTTCAATGGCCTGTGTGTTCTTCCCCTCCGTTAGGCTCTTAAGAATCCTGGGAAATGTAGTAGTATTGACATTTTGTTCAACATTTTTCGTGTTGGATACATTTGCATTTTAATTATTCATATTATGTAAAATGTTGTTGCCAAAACGTACGACTGGACAGTTGTTATAGTTATACAGTGTTTAAACTAACGCTACAAACGATGTTTTTTATCGTTGCTAAGAACATCATATCCCAGACTGCCTTTCGTGACGCGCGCATGCTCGTTGTAGTTCGACAAGGAGTGGGCGAGACGGTGAAAAAGTGAATGGACGCTAGTACGTGTCGGTGAAATTTTACAATCTAATCATGAATATTTGAGTGTTTCGTTAAAACTGTGTCGCTGGGACTCAGACGGGTCGGTTCCTAAGGACTTCTGGCAACTACAAGGTTTCTTAAAGTCGGTTTTACAAGTGTTTAAAGCCGTCTGACCAGTCGGGGCAGACACACACATACAGTGTTAGTTTTTGTGTGTTTGCGTGAAAATGCCGCGGAACAGTAAAACCTCGCTCATTCAGAAAATAGCCAAACAGGCCAGTTTTACATTTAAAGGCTTCAAGTCTCCAGGCAGCGGGGAGGATGACCGAGTGTTTGTGGACAAACTGAATGAACTGATTTCTTTAGTGACCTCCGTCAGAGCCGCAGACCTGAAACTCTCTCCTCGAAAAAACAAGGCGAGCTCCGGATCTGCGGGTCTCCCGAGCCCCCCGGTCACCTACATGCACATCTGTGAGACGGAGGTGTTCAGCATGGGAGTGTTTCTGCTGAGGAGCGGCGCCTCCATCCCACTACACGACCACCCGGGAATGAACGGGATGCTGAAGGTCTGCATGCGTAAAGCCGTGCACTAGACATGGGAGTGCAGGCAGCTTATTTGGTTTAACATGTAAAAATGTTCCTCACTTGTGAGAATCATAGACCGAAAGGTGCAAGAAGAATGTTTGTACACAAGAAGGCTTAAAGATCATCACAAACTCCGGGTTTTAGTTTTAATCCTGCTCCAAAACACCTGATTTCAGTCAGCAGGTGATCAACAGGCTTCTGCTGAGCCTGATGAGCTGCTACACAGGTGGTTCAACCACTGAATAAAGTGTGTTGGAGCAGAGGAACCACTAAAACGTGCTGGATACCGGCCCTCCAGGACCGCAAATGTATAGCCCTGCTCTTGTATTAAAGGGGTCAGATGGGTAGAAACAGAAAATCCATGTTTCTGAGGTTTTTACCATTTTATATTGTCGTCTTCATAAGAAATGCCCTCAAACCCTAACCCTGCCTCAGCTTTTATTTGGACCATGTAAAGATTTTTCCTGCATCCAGGACAAAGTAGCTCATCAGGCATTTCTCCACCCCCGCTGAGTCTGGTCTGGTCTCGGTTCCAAAACCGGGATATTCAGAAGATGTTCTAACAAATTACTTCTGCACTGGG
>NC_091756.1:4811006-4848506 GCF_043380555.1 Nothobranchius furzeri
AGTGTAGAAAACAAAAACAATTAGTATGTTTATGCACCTTCAAACTCCTTGAAGTCGGTTTATCTGGCCATTTCACTTCTGTGAAAGCCACGGAGCTAAATGAAGAGGCATCTCTCTGTGGAACAAGTTCTGGATCAGCTCCTGCAGCCTGATACTCCTGGAGAAAATGAGGAGAGTGAAACATCTTCAGTGGACTTTGAGGTGGAGTCAGACCATTCTGTTTCCTTGACTTCTTCTCCTGACCTGTCCAGTGAAAGAGAAGGGAGGACAACGGATCCTGCTCCAGGATGGATTTCTAAAAGTGGGCAAGTCTGGTTTCCTACTAACGCAGAAACTTCCCACTATGTTCCTGCTGCAAGATGTTTGAATCCTGGGCCAACACGTTACGCCATCACACGTATTTACGACGTGGTATCCTCCTTTGATTTATTTTTCACTCCAGAAATGATTGAAATCATCGTCAACATGACAAATCTAAATGGAAGACGTGTGGTGAAGAACTTCTGGGATATTGATGACATCGAAGTGAGGGCTCCTGATTTTGGCTGGTGTGCACCAGTCCAAAGGGGAATCCACCTGCAGTTTTTGGGATGACCACTGTGGACGTGCAATCTTCCGGGCCACCATGAGTCACGCCAAATTCTAGATGATCAACTCCACCCTCCGGTTAGATGACAAGCTGAACAGGCCTTCCCGTCTCAGGCAGGACAAGCTGGCCCCTATCCGCTCGATTTGGGACATGTGGACCCATCGCCTCCAAATGCTTCTCAACACTGGGTTAGATGTGTGCGTTGATGAGCAGCTTGTCCCTTTCAGAGGCAGGTGCAAGTTTCGCCAATATACGCCACGCAAACCAGCAAAGTAGGGATTGAAACTCTGGGTCACTGCTGATGTTGCCACTTCCTATGCCTGGAAGTGTCAGGTTTACACAGGGAAAGCTGCTGGTGAGGCTGCAGAGGTCGGCCAGGGAAAACGTGTCATTTTGGAGGTGACCGAGGAGCCCCCCCTACAACGTGTGGGGAAAAGAACACCGAAATGGTGTACTTGGACCAAAATGGCCAACTTCTTGGCGTGGCTCCAAGAGACTTTTGTTGGTCCTAAAACACAACATCAGTGCACAAAATGTTGTAATCCTCCGTCAAATGACAAGCTGGGGCTGACCGTTTAAGAAAGAAAGAAAACAACATTTTATATGGATAAAAGATAAAATAACTCAAGATAAAAATCATGAGGCACTTCACAAAAACAAAAAATTTGAAATATAAAAATGATTTAAATAAAGAGATTACTAAGTATGTTTAAAAGTACAAAAACAAAAATTGCGATTAAAAAATGTAAGGATTAGGAGAAATGAATAGGAAAGAGGGAAATTGGTGGATACCGAAAAGGTGGAATAGGTAGAAAGAACAGAATAAGAAGAGGGTAATGATGAAGGTCACTCAAAAGCCAGCTTGAACAGGCGAGTCTTCAGCTGCTTCTTAAAGGAGACCACTGAGTCCACTGATCTCTGGCTCAGGGGGAGAGAGGTCCAGAGTCTGGGGGCCACAGCAGCAGATGATCCGTCACCTTTGGTCTTTAATAACTTTTAGTAAATAGTCAATAAAATATAAAGGTATTCAATAAAATGTAATATTCCATAAAACTATGGATTATCAATACTGAACCTTTAATGTTCGATTGTTGTTGTAAAATAACGTATTTATAGGTACTTTGGGTTTGCCAGAGAAAAAACACTAATAATTTGACACAGAGGCAAAAACTTAGGTTATAAAAATCTATTTATTACTATATTTCTAGCGATAATGATGATGCAGGACAAATGATTATAAATGGTGATTCGTGGAACATCACCTGAGACAATGAATAAACTGTGATGAAATGTGACCTTGTGTGTTATTAAGAGCCTAATTCAGTGACTCAGAAAGATGTGATGTTTGGGTTTATGAATTAAATCAGGTTTAATTTTATTTGGATTTAATTAGTTATCAAATTAATCTTAACCCCTCCAACACCAGTGCAGAGTACAGTACCCGTTTGTATACTATAGAAGCTACTTGGCGATCCGGCTGGCACGAAGTGTCCTTGGCAAGCGATGAGATTTACTCCTGGATGTCACTGGCTGTATTACTCTGAGTACCATCATCAGCTGGTCAGAGATAGGCTCCCGACAAACAATTGGTTGGTTCTAAAAAAGGATGGTTCTTTATGCCACTAATAATATTACACAGAAAAACCTGGCTTGATTCCCCATAGGATGATAATTTTACGTAAAGGCTAAACATCTTGCTGAACCGTCGAATACAGGAAGTGCTTCCCTTTTTAAGGGTTTGTTGTTTATACAATTTGGACAAAACAGAAGCCAGTGTCACTTTGCGTCAGTTCGGTCCCTTCCTGGACTGGAATTTGGTTTCACACACAGGTCAGATTAGCCTTTTCGGTTCCGACGCGACTCTTTTCCTCCGACCTTCTCCCCAGCAGTCAGACTGGGACAGAAGCGACATTATGGACTGATTGGCTGGCTGAAATTATGCCTACCGCCTCCGATCTGCGAGAACAGTGAGCCAGCAGGGGGGATCCCGCATGTGTAATTCATTTTCATGTTAGATGCTGATAAGTAAACGTCTGTAGCACAGAGCAGCCATTCTGGGGCTGCCGATCAGTGTGGGAACGGGAGAAGAGAATAGCTCCGTGTGTGTGTGTGTGTGTGTGTGTGTGTGTGTGTGTGTGTGTGTGTGTGTGTGTGTGTGTGTGTGTGTGTGTGTGTGCATGCGTGGGCCTCAAGATTATGAGGGCACATACAGCAAATTAATAAAATAATGTAGTTCAGAGTCTCCAAAAGCAACACAGCTCAGTCATGTCACCTTTGTTTACCTTATAATGGAGGACACCGCGTACTTTCCCGCGCGTATTAAACTCCGCCCACAGGCTCGGGAATTTCCGCATTCCTGAGAAGTCCCTTGGATTTATGGGAACACTACACCGGTCTTTCGAGACCGAACTCACGCCATCTGGCCCGACCAAACCGACGCTGATGTGTAAGCGCCATAAGTCTCCTCCCTTTCCGGTCAGCTCATGGGTCCCTGAAAGAATGAAAAAATGAATGCAAGTCAACGGGGCTAAAAGAGCTATTTTCTAATCTGCTTTGCTTTAGACCCTGGATCACACATATGTTGTGCTGCAATTTAAATGAAAACTAATGATGGGTGTTTCGATTACTCCAGTCGCGTACCTTGAGATTTAAAAGTTGTAAAAGTCTGTAATTAGCATGACTACATTGGCATGTCGTATATCACAGAATCTCCTCTCCCCTAGCGTATCTGCTACTTACCACATGTCAGATTTATGGTGTTTTTATTCCTCCTGAAGGAAGGATTTTAAGTTTGCTAAACTTGCAGCCATTTTTCCTCTGTTTTTCTCCGTGTCTGGTTTGATGACGTCACTTTTGTGATGCGCATTTGTAGTCCTGGACTTATTTTCACACAAAACCTAAAATACTGTTTCCCCTGTTCGAAAATAAGCGCGTTCTTGGTATCAAAATGCGTCTTTAAAATTCACGGACATCATATGTGACATCCATGGTACAAAACAAGCAGAATTAGAAAATGACATTTTTAGCCCCGTTGACTTGCGTTCATTTTTTTGTTCTTCTGGGGACCCATGGTCCAGAAGAAGATGGGTGTGACTTAGGCTCACTGTATCATGAGAATTGAAGAGTGGAGGCACATTAGAGCTGCTGCTCCTCCACACAAAAAGAACAGGGGCGGGTCTAGAGTATTTTCTGGAGGGGGGCACAAGGGGTACCAACAATAAAACTGGGGGGGAGGGGAAGAAATGGCAAGAATTAAAGTGCATGTTTAAAAATACTAAATCAGGGGAAGTGGGCAGGCTTTCCTAAAAGACGAACAGTTTTGGAGTCACGTGACTTGTCACGTACCTAAAGAAAACTTCCAACTTGGAAAAAATGGATGCCACTAGTGTGTTATTGGGTACTAAACCAAAATGTGGCAATTATATAACCAAGTATTATCCGCATCTAAATAATAGTGACACACAGACGCCCTTCGACATTTGCCACATACAACTAGAAAAAAATTTACAAATCAAATGTAAAAATATAAATGCCAGGAAAAGTCAAAACCATAAACACTGATCAATTCTGAAGGCAATTTTAAAATTTTCAACAACATAACTATTGATAACAACAATAAACAACTTACAGGAGCTGTTAAATAGCAAAAGAAAGGAAAACAAATCACATGAATGAGAAAAAAATAAAAAACGATAACTTTTTCCTGTAGCGCTGGGCGCAGCCATCTTTAAATTTAGGATCTCGAGCGCCTCTGAAACCTACAGTATAAGCTTGCAGCTTGGAATTCTGAGTGCGCCATTTTTGGCTAACTTATGCCTGAAAAACGAGTTCTGAGGTCAACTGGAACGCAAGATTTGTGTTGGCGCTGGTGTAACTGCAGACTGCCATCTTGGATGGGTCACCAGTCACCCACAGTCGTAATGTACAAAAGGGCGTATTTTTCACCATCCAACTGACCACGGTATAACCTTTCATCTACATGCATGAATCCACTTTCTATTTGGACTTCCAATTCCAGAAGGTTCTGCTCAGTGCATGTTTACATGCATGAAGACAAAACATTCCAGACAGACATTCTCACCCAAGGTCCTGCACTCTCTGCGTAGAAGCTGATTCCTCACCTTAAATAAAGATCAAACCTACTCGAAGACTCCGTGACTTTACAGTTATAAGTTAAATAATCATGTGATGAATGAAGATGTTTAAATGAAATGTTTGAATAATCTGTGCTTTAACCATGATGACTTTAAAATGAATATTGTTCTTACAATGATCCATTTCAGATCTTATGATCAGTATGTGTTGATTTAACAAGTTCGTCAATATTTACACTCATACACATTACAATAAGATTCTCATTAAGGGCCCTGTGTGTGAAATCCATTGAAATCATGATGAAAAAATGTGACTCTTTAGCACCACGCAGTTCAGAGAAAGTATTGCAGCTACGGTGGCTCACTCATGAGTTTGACTCGTTTGCAACCTGTGTAGCCTAACCCACACAAAGCTTAAAACAAGCTACTCAACCTCTTTAAAAAACATTTATAATTATGACTGTTTATCAATCTACCAGTTCTGAAGGAAGCAAGCTAGTTCTGTTCTTGAAGCGATCACGATTCACACACGGAGGAGGGGTGAGATGTCAGCCAGGAGGTCAGGTGTTGTGAGAAATTGTGTCCCCTGAAATATTCTGTCCCCCGTGTCGGGAGATCACACTTCTGGCTATTGTCACAACATTTGTGATCAACCTTTACAGTAAAATGATGTAATGTAATAATGTTATGCTTGTGATTTTTATCTGTATTTCCTCCTAAAACAATTAAAAAGATACAGTAAAAACATTCTTGTTCAGTCTTTCGCAGCAAGCTTTTTTTTTATCATTTTTAAACGTTATGTAAAAGGATGTAATCTCACTCAGTTTAACCGTCTTTTATTTGAGCTAGTTTAGTCCTCATAATGACAATAAGTTCTGTGGATTTGGAAATATTTGCTCTTGACTGCCTAAGAGACACAGAATATTTCAGGGGAACATAATTTCCCATGACACCCGTTTCACATGGATCATGGTGCCTCGATGTAAACAAACTGACTGTTGCTACTAGCGTATATGTATATGGAGCGATCACTGGCTGCTTGTTAGCCACAGCTGGTTAGATCGCTGGAGATCAAGGCAACAATGCTGACTTATCCACCAGCTAATCGTGGCTCATGGCTGGCGTGGTGGAGATGGGCGTCATGAGCTACTAGTTAGCCATGGCTAAAGCCGGGAGACGCTGTGTATGCTGCACATAAACTCCCACAAATTACCAGCCAAAGGAGACCAAAGTCTAAAGGTAACGTTTGAGAAGAAGCCCTCTGAGTCGGAGCGTCCTGTAACGGTTGGAGGACTACATCGCCATTAGTAAAGTGTTGTGGAGATAAAGTAAACTACGCTGATTTAGCCACTGGCTAGCGGACGAGCGCTGGAGCGTGTTGGGCGAGACGGCAGGCTGCAGGAAGAGAGGAGACTTGAGTAGGAGGACTTTGGAACGGACACGTTGGGACCGGATCGGGAGTTCTGGCACTAGGAAAAGACGGATGAACAAGTTGAGGAGAGTTTGGGAGTCAGAGACACTAATCGGAGGCTGGCGTCCAGCTAATAGCGGGCGGGGGTCTGAACATACGCAGCTTCCTTGTGTTGGACATGATGAGCAACTGACACATTTTATGTGTCTCTTGATTTAATTGTTTTTAATTCAAACTAACAAGTACAGCAACGGGTGTAGCTATTCTTTTCTATTTTTTTGTTAAATTAGCAGACTCAATGCTTCCAGGGCACCCTGCTGCCCTCTGCTGGTTCTTTCAGGTTACAGTCATAGTCCAAACGGGTAACGTGGAGCTCGTATGTCCCTAAACAGCTACTGTATTTTAAGATGGTGGATGACCATGGAGCATCGACCACAGTTTATGTATTTAAAAATGTATAATTTCAAGTTGAGAGGAATATTTAGAATTGATGTTGGTGAGAAATATTAGTGACAAAGGACAAGTTTGTGAACTGAAAACCCAGGATTTGATAGTAAACTGGTAAAAGTATTACACACTGGGGCTTTAAGGTGAATATTCACCTCACATAAGAGTTTAAAGAGTCTCATTCACAAAGTGTTAAAACTTTTGTATCTGAAGAAGGCGTGGCTTTTTGAGGGATGTTGGTAAAGACTCAGAAACGTGTCAAATTCTGATTTGCCAAACTTGGCCAAAACGTATAACATGGTGGTTTATTAAAACAAGAATTACATCTCTATTAATTCAGTTTCCAGCTGACTCCTGCTTCGGCCAAATCGGAAAAGAAGCCTCTTTTGAAGCAAACTCTTTTGACCCCCCAGTCAGAAGCATCTCTGCAACGCTGCAAGCTCATCCAGCCAAACAGCTCTCTTCAGAGTTACTTCAACTCTCAGACATCTACCTTGGACGCAAATAAGCCGTCCAGCTTCCTGCCTTCACCTGGAGGGACCTCAGACTGGACAGGTCCTATCGGATGTATCTACGGGTTCCTGATATCAGAGGTTCACTCCACCGGCAGTGACCCGCATGACCCCCCGGATCGAACGAGAACCTCAGGGTGCGTAGATTTGGCACAACAGATTGCGTCTGATGCTGTTTTTTTAAATAAACAACTCTCTAGTTTCTAACCAAACAACAAATTCTTTTATACCCAGATTTCACAACTCCGATACAAAGAACGGTTGCTAAACATCTAGCTTCCATTACATCACCTCACATCCACCACACCACATCTCATTGTGTCATGTATCATTAGTTAAAGAAAATAACTATGTTCATTTTATAAACTATATGCTGACTCTGTCTGAATTAATACGAAGTGTGTTTATGGTCCCTAAAGAAGCAAAGAACCCTAGAATCTTCTGATTAAACATTCAAAGATCAATCAGATTGATATTTCATATTTATATGGAGTCATCACCTCTTATTGGTCATAAGTAACCTGTAGTGATCATGTCAGTCATTAATCACGCTACACAGTGCCTTCATTGGGCCAGAAAAGTCATAAACTGTTTTCAATAGTGCACCGGTTGTTGGAACCATAAACTGCACAAAAGCAGGCATAGGTGTGTAATCAACGTAGACTCCGATGAGGTTTCTGAGAGTGAGGGACCCATCCAATATGGCGGCCAAGTGGTTACACTCCAGCACCCAATGTCACCTCGACATGTTTTGTTTTTGTTTCAACTTGTTCCCACCTCTTGTGGCCATTAGCTGTTTGTTTAATAAAAGTATTACATTCATAATGATTTCAAAGTAAAGTTTCTTCTAAAGTAGACCCACTTTTTATTCTGATCGCTGTTTGAATGTGGGACTACTTTGTTTTGAGCTTAATGAGACAGTAGTAAAGCGGTTCTCACGTGATTGTTTAGACTAATGCCGTGCTCGCATTTAGTCAACTGGAAGCCAACATAGCAGTGTACTCGGGGTCGGATAATAGCAGCGATCACCCCGGTTGTGACTCGACCCCAGATAAGCGCCCGAAAATTATTTTTATGGAAACATGTTTGATGTAATATGTCAGGGGACAAGTTTCTGTCAAAATATATTTAAATGGAAAATGCTTTTACCAGCTAGTGTTTCTAAATCTGTGTAATTTCAAGTTCCCATGCTTAAAAAGCTCTTCTGTAACCATTTAAATTATCCTTGTTTTGCCTGTTCCCATCAACTCTTGCTGCTGGCTCACAGCTGTGTGGCTGTGCACCTTCAGTATTTAACATAAATGTATATTCGTGTTCAGATTCTGGAACTTAGTGCTGCTGCAAATCCTTTTTTTAAGCAAAGTCAGGAACCTTTTCCTTCAGCGACGTCACTTCCTTTTTGCAGCAAGAGGTGCTGTTTTGATGGATTAGCTAGGAGAGCCTAGTTAGAACAGTGATGACACATTTTTTTCTAATATATTTCTTTGTTTTAATGAAAATTTTAAGTTTAGACTTGTTACAATATAAAGGAAGATGCCCTTTAAAGCCTCCACCAACCTCCCTTCCATTAAACTAATGACTCATCTTATATTTAATATTTTACTGTATGTATGTTTGATATTATTATTGTTTAATTGGGCTTTTGTTCAGGAAGCCTTCTGGACGCCTCCTTTGTGGAAGTGCTTCAGGTATGACCCCAAGACCAACCCAGGACACACTAGAGGGATTACAGCATAAACTGGAAAAATCAATATGATGTAAAATTCCATTTTTTTCACTCATTAAACTTAAAGGATGAAACTATGGAAGGATCTGTGGGAGATAGAGTCAACTAGAGCAAGCTTCACCATTAAAGCGGTCTATAATGTCACGCCGACCCCCAGAAATCTTAACAAGTGGTAAATGGAGAAGAGCATGCTCACTTTGCCTATACTCAAGCAGCCTGGTGGTTGCCAGACCAGTCTATCTCAGGGCTGTTACCCCTACAGCAGCATCAGGTGTTACAGTGCAAAACAGGAGGGCTGGAGAAGCAAAAGGTGAAAATCAATGCCCTACCCCTTCCCTTAACTCAGCGACCACCAGCGGTATTTATATGGGACGGAGAGTGTTATGCCCATGCATCATCCGTTACTAGGCGGGCGCTCTGGGCAGTTGGATGGTGTGCGAGACTGTTTTCAAGAGATATACCCTAAAGACTTTGCTTTCTACCCGAGACAGCATTTACCAGCCTGAGCCTGAAATTGTGCCTCTTAACACTGTTTACATCATCGAGCTCACTGTACCTCGGGTGGATGCAGCTGAGGAGGCTCAAGAAAGTGACATCTGCTGAACTTGCAGCAGAAGCACAATGTGGCTGTAAGAAGACAAATCATATAAGTCATTGGTTTCTAGTTTTGAATGTTTTTCTTATTTAGAAGGTCATGACCACATTTTTTGCTATTAGAATAAAACAAAACATAAATTTGGCTAATGTCCCCATTTCTACACATCACGTTGTCACGTTTTTGTGTTTGGAGCACATGGACTTCTGTTGCACTGCAGACTAAATCTATAGACTTTAGATCGTAAAACATCTTCTCCAAAAGCAGAAACACACACACACACACACGCACCACGCATGAAATTCCTTCTGCTGAAGGTCCTTTTGGGGGCTACGCAAAATGATTGAGAGGAACAAATATTTCAGCTATTTTCTCAAAACGTTATTCGTGGCAACGCATTTTGCCACGAGACCGTCTCAGCTGATGTGGGATGAATAAGACTTTTAGCTTTAGATTTACCGATTAATTAATCCATTAAAGCTTTTCGATTGAAATGTAAAAAAAACTACAACAGTAACGATGTAATAATAAAAATATAATAATAATAATAATAATAATAATAATAATAATAATAATAATAATAATAATAATAATAATAATAATAATAATAGCTAGAAAATGCCTGAAGACATTTTTAAAAGGAACCTGCCCGCTGGCCATGTGTTATAGAGGCCCAGTCACGATATTGGGGTCACGTCGGGGTGATCAACCCAAATTCATGAAATACTCTTTTCACGGGCGTGATGCAACATTCGTAGAGAGGCACGCTCAAGAGATAATTTCATTCTGAAGAACAGTAAGCCGCACAAGTGTGAGTTAGCACTGGCCTGGCAGATAGAGCCATGCACACAACCAAGTTTCAACGTTTTTTGCTCATAATTTAACCATGGTAAAGAGAAAAGCTTAGACTGGAACAGCACACCTCTCACGATCGAGTCGGTCGCTTTGATATAACATTTGTGCCGTTTGAGTCGCATTAACGTTCGCGGAAGAATAATATAATAATATAGAGAATATCTCCTCCGGTGCGTAAGGACCTTGCCTTGGCCTATGTGCCTTTATAATAATAATATTTAATAATAATAATAATATGTAATAATAATAATATTTATTAATAATAATAATAATAATAAGTAATAACCAATAACCAATTAATAACCAATCAGTGTAATAGTAATTATTATTATTATTAGACTGATTGGTTTTCCTATAACCCAAGGCGTAACATCATTTAGAAATGTTACACTAATAACTCTCAAACTCTATTTAAGATTTTATTTTTAGTCTCTATTCCGTCTACTGAAGTTTTCCCTTTCCTGAAATTCCCAGAATTTTTTTTTCTGAATAATGTCAAGATGATTTTAATTCAATAATAAAGGTTTAATTATTCTGTTGGATGTGTTGTCGTTCAGATAAGGTCACCAGGTTTAAGTAAACCACATGGAAGTGAAGCCGGTGTCTCCGTCGGAACGCGCGCAGCGCAAATCCTCAGTGCGGACTGGTCCCGTTTGCGCGTCTAACGGGTTGCACCAGATTAGTGATAAAAACCGCACCGCAATAAAAAGTGAGTGGGTTCAAACTCTGAGTCAAGCAGGTTACGGATAGGAATTTACCCAACACACGTTGTCCAACAATAAACATTCATATAAAAGCATAACTGCTACATCCGGTTCTGTTTGGGGTAAAGACTCAGACCGAGCATTTCTCATCCTCAGCTTTTAATAACACACAACAAAGCATGTCAGGTTCAGTTCAGCATATTTACATCATTTATATACACAAAACACAAATTCAACAGGCACAGGAAACCGAGTAGAAAAATAACCTTTAACGGAAACGTTTCCGTTAGACGGAGCCGGTCGGTAAACGGACACACAGCGAGGCACTGCAGCAGGAGGCCGACGCGTTAAACCAAAACCAGGTCAATAAATTAAACTTCTCCACACTTTCTCTGACTCATTATTGCTGTTTTCACGTAACTTTACATTTCTTTACAGGAGTCATTTCTTTACAGGAGTCATTTCTTTACAGGAGTCCGTATGAAGTCCCAACAGTAGCGCGCATTCAAAATGAAAAAATGTGCGTGAGAGTGCACCAAAGTTCCGGTCTGTTCTGCTGGTTCTGTTTGATTGGCATGTTGACGTGACTGGTCGGGACCTACGAGCAGATCCCGCTGACACCACCGGGCGCGCGCCCCAGCACGGAGTTTACAGAGGAGGAGGAAGAGGAGGACACCGTGGAGGACTTCCGCTCCTTCTGCCGCAGGTGGATCTTAGTGTGCCTCTTCCTCTCGTCGCTCCGAGCGAACTTGCGGCCGCAGAAGTCGCAGGCGAACGGCTTCTCTCCCGTGTGCGTGCGGATGTGCGTGGTGAGATGGTCGCTGCGGCTGAAGTTGCGCATGCAGATTCGACACTGGAAGGGCTTGTGTCCAGTGTGGATCCGGATGTGTCTGGTCAGTTCATCAGAGCGGGAGAACCGCCGGTCGCAGCCCTCCGCCGGGCACGGGTACGGCCGCTCGTGGATGGGAGTTTTGCTCGGCCGGTTCGGGTACTTTCTTGGCCGCAGGATTGGTCTGAGGGGCAGGTTTTGTGGACTGTAGGCGGAGGGGAGTCTCGGTGGGCCTACTTCTGAGCCAGTTCCACCTGGACCCCCCAGCGTAAAGTTCCTGATAGTGTTCAGCGGGGTGAGGGGTGGCGGGACTCTGAACGTATCAAGGGGACATGGAACAAACGGCTTCCTGTCTTGGATAGTCGCCGTGTGTATGTCCAGCTGACAGGACGGCTGGAAGAATCCCGAGTAGTCGGGAATGATGGGAAACAGCCCCGGAGCGTCCGCGCTGCTGGGCTGTTTGGGTGAGCAGTAGGAGGGAGGAGGGTAGGAGGCTATCGGGCAGCTGGAGGTAGACAGAAACGCTGATGGGTCCTGGTACACCTCCCCGCAGCCAGAGGAGGTGTAAGGAGGCGGGGGGGAGTACAGGTGGCGGTGGTGGTCTATGTCTGCCTGACTCTGAGCCGCCATGGTGCAGCTCAGATTTCTGCTGAAGAAGGGATGAGGAGATTCTGATGAAGCCGGGGAGGAGGACGCCGATGAAGAGGGAGGCGGAGGAGGAGGAGGCGGCTGAGCCATGTTAAAGATGCCCGAAACGATGTTGATTACCCCCTCAGGGTTCCAGTTCCCGGGAGACTGGGAGTCGATGGAGAACTTCCCCATGTAGGTGAAGGTCTGGTTCACATGTGCTGCGGACTGGGAGAAGCCGCTGGAGTAGGAGGACAGGTCCAAGGAGCGCTTCTCTGTGTCTGAACCCATCAGAGCATCTGTGGAGCAAAACAAGACATGAGTCCTTCAGCATGGAGCGCGTCTTTACGCATCGATCCTGCCACCCTGCGTCTTGGTCAGATCGTTGTAGTAAACGAGAAGAAGTTCTCATTCGACTCATCTGGTTAAATAAAATAAATGTCCCGCTCTTCCAGACAGAACCAGGAACGTTTACTGAAGGAGAGGCTGAAGCCTTGATCCTACCTGCTGCCACATTGGTCTGCTCGTAGTGCGCTCCCAGCTCGCTGTTGGGGAACACGGCGATTGAGGGCGGTAAGCCGGAGACGTCATCCACCGTGAAGACGCCGTCCGCCACCGGGTGCGCGAAGCCACCCAGATTCACTGGTACTTTTTCCAGAGCTTTAGCTGTCATCTTTCCTTTCCGTGTGCTGGGTTGCGTTCTGGACAGCCGAACCGGGTCACGGCTGCATGTTTCTGCGGGTCTCACTAAGAAGATGCGCCCCTCGCCCTCCGGTCACAAACTTTCACACCGAGTAACGGGAGCGGAGCCCACACGCTACTATGTATTTATCGGGAACTTTTTTGAATGCACCGCTACGTCATTATCCAAATATGGAGTGGGCGGGGCGAGCGGAGAGGCTGGTTGGCTGCGAGGCCCCATGATGACACACGCAGAGAGGGAACCACTTGACAATGGAGAGCCTGCTGCTCTACCGGAGATAAGACGCTGTTTCCGGTACGGGTTCTGCAGAACCCGGGGCTCCAAACATCACACATGTTCTGCCATCAGTTTCTTCTCTTCTGGTCGTTTCTCCGTGTTGTCTGAAAACCAACTCTGCCATACAAGTAGAATCCGTTATAAAATAAACAAACAAAGAGAGAAAGAACGTCCCCTTCTCCATATTTGGTGTGTCGTTCCGGATTTGATAATCGGAAAATGACGAGTTCTACCGAGCGGAGACAGAAAGGTGTGACCACAGTCAAATGAGCCGGTCCGGAGCGGAATTTCTTCCTCCAGCCGCGATAGGCTGCGCGCTTCGGAAACTTCTGACAGCCTGATTTGACTATGCTCTAGGAAAGACTCGGTTCGGTTCACTAACAGCTATTTATAGCCGCTAGGAAAAAGGAAAGCTACATTTAGCTACAGAGGCAGGCCGGGTGATGGGCGGAGTCCAAAACACACACGCACCAGACAGGAAGCGCGATCTGGTTCTGGTCCACACACCGGGTTCCGCGTGAGTCCCGTAATAACAGGTGGAAGGTGCTGTGATGGTCCTCAACACACACACAAACAAACACACACACACACACACACACACACACACACACACACACACACACACACACACACACACACATGCGCGCACACACACACAAACACACGCACATGCGCGCACGCACATGCGCGCACACGCACACACACACATGCGCGCACACGCACACACAAACACACGCACATGCGTCCACGCACACACACACACACACACACACGCACGCACACACACACAGACGGTGTTTGATGGGGTAAAGTCCCTCTGTGGGTGAAGAGTGATAGACCGAAAACACTGGGTGGAATACATGTTCCATTTTGTCGGCGCACGCTTGTGTGTGTGTGCGTGTGTGTGTGTGCGTGTGTGTGTGTGTGTGTGTGTCTTGTCATCTAAATATAGACTAAGAAAAGTCAAATGTTCACTGATTAGGAAGCAGCAGCTTTCAGTAAAACCAGCCTGATCAATCTGACTTCTACCAGGTTCCGATAACATATCACCCATCCCAGTTAGCCAAAACTAGACTTTATCCCAGTTTAGGCTCAGTAACTTACTCACTAACAACCATAACAAATGAAAACTACATCATGTATTTACACACAACCACAAATGCAATGAACACTGGAATCTGAGTCAAATAAACACTGAAAATCTTTTGAAAAGCTATTTTATTGATGCCTGAAGCTGCTAACCAATGCTAACTCACTGAGTGATGAATCAACCTTATTTCTAATGAGTTATTCCCAACACACCTCCTTATCTGAAATAAAAAAGGAACAGGAAGGAGGACGAGATTTAAGCAGAAACTTTTAAAAGCTACAGGGATCTATGTCCAGTTTATCCTTTTAAAGACTGAAATGTGAAAAATGGCAATAATAAATGAATAATTAGTCAACATTTCATTCCACTGTAACAATATAACTCACTAAAGAAAGAGAAAGTTGTGACACTCGCCGACACGCGTGGTTCACGTTGCCCTGAATAGTTCCAAACAGCTCAGCACTGCTAGCGGCGTTTGGCTGGACTGGACACTAAAACGGCCATTTCTCACATTTCTAGAGTGATTTCCTGGTGATTATTGACCAATACCAGTTTTACATTTTAGAGGGCAGCCAGACTGCAAACAGAACGTAGAAAACATGTAGGTTAATATAAGCATGATTGTATATAAACCCTAATAAGTCTTCATGTCTCGATGAAAATAGCTCTTTTAGCCCCGTCGACTTGCATTTGTTCTTCCAGGGACCCGTGAGCCGACCAGAGAGGGAGGAGACTTTAGTTTGCTTTAATGTGATCAAATAAAACACAATTTAAGACAGACTATGTCCTAACATCATCGTAGTTGATATTTCTGAACAAGAGTCAGACTTCTCATTATTTCCAACACGACATGATGGCAGCAAATGAACAACACAGGTGCCATTTTGTCTTCACAGCCTTTAGTGTCACGTCTTACAACCAGTGGAGGACTTGACTAATGAAACCATGAGGCTGAGTCTCATGCTCACACACAGCTTTCACATTTATCACAGTATAGCTGCCAATACGGTCTGTCAATGATAGCTCTACTCATTACTGTGCGTGTGTGTATGCATGTATGTGTGTGTGTGTGTGGGTGTGTGTGTATGCATGCATGAAATCTTCCTTCTGGAGTGAAATGAAAAGTTTTTTACTGTTTTAACCCTCTGGAGGCAGGCATTGCAGATGTGTAACGTTAAAACCTACCTGGTTCTTCCACCCGCGTACCTCATGAGCATTTTTAACTCAGAAGTTCACCTGAAGGACTTAGTTGTTCTTCCTTTTATCAAAACTTACTTTGAGCCTGAGAGGGTTAAATAAATACAATGAAACGTGCACCAGGCTCATTCACACAAGATGAAGGAGGGAGGTCTCAATTGTTTTATTAAATTCTTCTGCATTGCTGTGCTGTTATGCTCTCCTGGTGTACTATCACTCATTTAGAATTGTAATTAGCCAAACTTTGACTTTAGATAAGCAAAAAACAAATGGACATCAGAGGTGAGGTTTTAACATCATAGTCAGATGACATCAGGTAACAACAAAGCTAGACAATGGGCTATAACAACAGAACAAGACAACATCTAGTAACAACATAGATAACAACATCAGGGGGGTATTTCAGAAAGCGAGGTTTTCCCAAAACCAGGCTTTCTTGTGAGATTCCCGGTGTAATCGCCCCTAAATTGGTTCTACGAACGTGGCTAGCCTGAACGCCCTCCCATGTGGTAACACCTGCTGGAGAACAGACCTGCTCCGTGGTAGGTTGGCAGCTAGGCTTACTGATGCTTTGTGAATGGGAGTGGATGAGGTGAGTGACGTCACCTTTTTCTCGGGGGTGGCTGGCAGTTACGAGGTGGTGAATTAGCGACTTCGCTGGCCCACAGCGGTAGCAGCAGCTGCAGCGTTGTTCTTGATGGCTAAATTATGAATAAAAGTGGAGTGTAAACTTTTAAAATTGTGTTCTAATTGGATTTACATCTTAACAATTTTGTACTTAATCTTCATTTGCAGCCAGGAGTGTTTCAGTCCACTGATGTTGCCCCTGATCTCAGCAATATTAATACGTATAATTATATATCAGCTGTTGTCTGGGATGGACCCATATCATTAACATGCTGTCTAACCCTTTATGAATATGTTAAAATAGCCCTAAACTACCATACAGCTAACCCTAACCCTAACAAAATACTTATGTAAAAATACTTTATTGATGTGACTAAATATTTACTATATACAGTATTTACTGTGTTTGACACGTGTGACACGTAATATTTGATTTAAATGACATACGTGATGTTTTGTCCTCGGTGTGTGATATATGTGCCAAATGTATGTTTGTAACGATTTCCAGCGTTAACTGTAGGGTCACGTGACCACCACGAATGTATATTCTTAAAAGTCACAGCTGCTCAGCAAAACCAAAGTCCTCCAGTCTCTAAACATCCAGACTCTGGAACAGAACATGAAAACAACACATAAGATGGAAACTTTAATAAAATATGTGGAGAAACAAGAGCCTCCCTAAATAGCACCAGCTACACAGCTTTATTCAATCAGATCACGGTCTCTATATCATTTCTGATGTGTTTGTAGTCCTAGTAGGCATGAATGAACAATTTTTGCTCCGTCTGGGTGAAGAACGAGGCTCATATCCTTTCATTCAATTCTCATTTAACTAGCATTGATTACTACGGGCTGCCTATGGGCGCGCCGTAGCCTAGCCTGCCGATCCTCGCTTGGATTAGAGGGGATTAAATCCACCTAAGAATAAGCGAAAGGGTCCCCCTTAGCTCCCCCGTAATTCAAACCCTGGGCTTGAGGATTGATCAGATACCCCCCGGTAACAACATCTAGTGACAGCATCTGATAACAACATCAAGTCACAATATATAATACCAACATTAAATAACAACTTCTGGTAACAACATCCAGTAATAACATGTAGTAACAACATCAGGTAACAGCACAGCTGGACAACAGGCTATAATGACAAAACAAGACAACATCAGGTAACAACATCAAGTTACAACATCAAGTAAAAACATCTAATAACAACACCAGGTAACATCATCATTTAAAAACATCAGGTAACAACATCAAGTTACAACATCAAGTAACAATCTCCAGTAGTAACATCTAGCAACACCACTTAACATCACAGTCAGACAACAGGCTATAATGACAGAACAAGACAACATCAGACAACAACATCAAGTTACAACATCAAGTTACAACATAAAGTAACAACGTCTGGCAACAATATCCAGTAATAACATGTAGTAACAACATTAGGTAACATTATCATATAACATCAGGTCGCAACATCAAGTAGCAACATCAGGTAACAACATCTTTGTAAACACATCAGGTATCAAGACAGCCATACAACAGGCTATAACAACAGAACAAGACGACATCACTTAACAACAACTAGTAACAGCATAAGGTAACAACATCAAGTAACAATCTCTAGTAATAACATCTAGTAACAACACTACGGAACATCACAGTCAGACAACAAGCTATAATGACAGAACAAGACAACATCAGGCAACAACATCAAGTTGTAACATCAAGTTACAACATCAAGTAACAACGTCTGGTAACAATATCCAGTAATAACATGTAGTAACAACATCAGGTGACATTATAATATAACATCAGGTCGCAACATCAAGTAGCAACATCAGGTAACAACATCTTTGTAAACACATCAGCTGATATCAAGACAGCCGGACAACAGGCTATAACAACAGAATAAGACAACATCAATTAACAACATCTAGTAACAACTTCATTTTATTTAGTTCTTCATTATATACAGAGTAATAAGGGCTTGTTGATACCTTTGCTGACATGTTCCGACATTCACTGCCGCCTTCAACAGAGAAACCACTGGATGTTGGCGGCATCACTTCTAGTAATAACAACAGGTAACAACACAGCCAGACAACATGCTATACTGACAGATCAAGACAACATCAGTTAACAACATCAAGTTAAAAGATCTAGTAACAACTTCAGGTAACAACATCATATAACACCATCTAGTAAGTAAATCTAGTAATAACATCAGGTAACAATATCATATAACCACATCTAGTAACTAAATCTAGTAATAACATCCAGTAACAACATCAGGTAACAACATCATAGAACACCATCTAGTAACTAAATCTAGTAATAACAACAGGTAACAACACAGCCAGACAACATGCTTTACTGACAGATCAAGACAACATCAGTTAACAACATCAAGTTAAAAGATCTAGTAACAACTTCAGGTAACAACATCAAAAAACACCATCTAGTAAGTAAATCTAGTAATAACATCAGGTAACAACATCATATAACCACATCTAGTAACTAAATCTAGTAATAACATCCAGTAACAACATCAGGTAACAACATCATAGAACACCATCTAGTAACTAAATCTAGTAATAACATCAGGTAACAACATCATATAACAACATCTAGTAACTAAATCTAGTCATAACATCAGGTAACAACATCATATAACAACATCTAGTAACTAAATCTAGTAATAACATCAGGTAACAACATCATATAACAACATCTAGTAACTAAATCTAGTCATAACATCAGGTAACAACATCATATAACAACATCTAGTAACTAAATCTAGTCATAACATCCAGTTAACAACACAGCCAGACAGCAGGCTATATAAAGACAGAACAAGATATCAGGTAACAACATCATATAACAATATCATATAACACCATCTAGTAACTACATCTAGTGATAACATCCAATAACAACATCAGCACAGTGACTTCTGGAACGAATCAGCGGCCTTCACAGCTCGCAGTCCTGCCCAGGCTGGGATAGGGAGACGGAGTTGCCATGGTGACGGCAGCATTCCACATTTCTTCTGGGGGGGGGGGGGGGGGGGGGAGTATTTGCTGCAGCCTCACAGGCTCAAGGGCACCAGATTCAGATAAGAAATTGTTTTGGAGCCAGACAGAGATAATTTCCTCTCTGTCTTAAAGTTCCGTTGGTCCTCAACCCCTCTGAATCCAATATTGGCGTAGATTAATCTATCCCAATCCGTGCTGACTCGTCAACTTTCTCCTTGATGGTATCCATCTTCTGTGCCAGAGTCTGAATTTCAGACAAAGTTCCAAGCTTATGACTCATCTCGGCAATTATATGAGTCTGTGTGTTCACAGCGCGATGTAATCCATCTCTGAGCTCCGGGAGCGAGCCAATATTCCTCGACAGCTCGTTAATTTTCTGGTAAGCCAGGTAACCTCCCAGGCCACAGAGCAGGAAACCTGACACCAACACCACAAATATCCAGAAGTCTTCAGAATCCTTTACAGACAGTTGAGACAGGCAGACCAAGTTCTACTGTTTCCAGGAGTCCATGATATGCCCAACTAGCTCTGTCCCAGAGGGGCACCCGGGAGCCCCTTCTCCCGTTCTCAGCGTAGAAAAAATGTTGTCAGTCGCGTTGAGAGACCAACTGATCAGGTCCATTTTAGTAATTTCCAGTTTCCAGTTTTCCAGAAAAAAGGCAGAAGCGTCGTACACACAAGACAGACAAAGAGCCTTGCGATAAGATAGGGAGGAGAGGAGGAAAAAAGCGTCTGCACTCTCCAAGAGCTGGAAGAAGAAGAGAGACCATCTAGTAACTACATCTAGTAATAACATCCAGTAACAACATCAGGTAACAACATCATATAAAAACATCTAGTAACTAAATCTGAGCGTCAGCCTGACGAAGTTTGCAGCCACAAACGAAACGTTGCAGGTAAACAAAACCTTTCTGTGTTTTAAAAAGAACTAAAAGATGGAACTAAATCTAGTCATAACATCCAGTAACAACATCAGGTAACAACACAGCCAGACAGCAGGCTATAATGACAGAAGAAGACATCAGGTAACAACATCATATAAAAATATCATATAACACCATTTAGTAACTACATCTAGTGATAACATCCAATAACAACATCAGGTAACAACATCATATAACAACATCTAGTAACTAAATCTAGTATCTAAATCTAGTAATAACATCAGGTAACAACATCAAGTAAAAACATCAAGTAATAATATCAGGTAGCAATTTCAAGTAACAACATCCAGTAATAACATCATTATGACAGAACAAGACTTCATCACACGTCGACAGGTTGTAACGAAAGAATTAGAACAGCCGGATGACAAATTTTAAGAACAAAGTTACAACAACATATTTTTGGCACATTTGGCACCTCATATTTCTGTCTTTTTGGGGACTTGTCGCCTAACATTCTGGATTCTTAAAGCCAGAGGGAAAAAGCTGGTTTATCTCTGTGACCTCAAGATCCAACATGAACACCACAACCAGGATCAGAGACCAGAAGCAGTGCAGAAGTCCAACCTGCACTGGTGTGGAAAACACAGATGCAGCTCTTACTTTGGGTCTTACAGGTACTGGAAGCACCACCCACCCCCAACAGAGTGCCTGTAGGAACATAACCTCCAATGCATTTCTACACATATGCACGCTCCAAAACATGAAGACAGGAGATGAACTGACATATTGAAGTTAGCTTTTGAATTATTGTTGCAGCTATAGCTTTACACAGAGGTAACTAGCACAAAGGGTATTTTTGGCTCATGCTCATTTATCCAAAACAATTTTAAGAACAGTAACTATAGAAACATGTTGATCCAAGATTCAGGATCAACTTATTTCTCCAGAGAACAACTGAGTGTTTGACGTTAAAACAATCAGCATTTTGTTGTTTGATCACTTATTGTAACCTGTTTACCCAGCAGCAGCAATGGAGGGAAACTCCCTGTACTGTCCCTAAAATACACCTACTGTGCTGCGGCGAGGCTTCGTACCTAAAGACAATTAACTGATTTATCATCAGGTCTGGTCATAAATCCAACAACACTTGGACAATATCGGTGTGGCATGACTGATAATATGACGCCATGATGTTTGATACAAGTGTAGCTCTCTGAAACCCAGTGAGGGTGCACCTTCTTCGTTATAAATACAGATCGGTTCTCCAGCCAGCATTATGTTAAACCCCCTGAGCATCCGGGGAATGTACATTTATTCTCTTGTCTAATTGTCACAGTCATCAAGACAAAACCCACACTGGATGCTATTTGCTTTTGTTGGCCCACACACTTTCTCTGTGTAGGAGTTCACAAACAGAAGTGTGTGTATGCAAATATGCTTCATGTGTGTGAGTTGTGAAGAGAGACAATGAGTGTGCAACTGTCAAGCTAAAAGAGTCTGAACTAAAGTCTTAGCCATCTCTGAGAGCAGCGGCTGCTGTTCCCACAAACACACAGCCTGATATCTGAGAGGCCTCATGAAGACAGGAAAGGTTTCCGTATATCACAGCTTTACTATGAGTATGAGTAAAGTGTCAGAATGTACAGATGACTGACCGATGAAAAGGTAGGTCTGACCCTGAGACAGCTGCCTTGAGGCCCCCAGCCACTAGAGGGCTCTTGGTTCAGTGAGCTCAGCCTGACAGCAAAGGCCCCTTTTTCTGCCATGGTTTACATGCCTTGTGAGAAAGAAGACCTAGAAACTGAATAAATTGTATTTAATTATATGAGAATCCAAAGATTTAGTAACAGAAAACTACATTCATGTAAGGGTCACTCAGGTCAAGCATTCTGGTAAAACACTGTAATCCAAATGTGTTTTACCAACAGCTTCATTCATTTTAAAAACTGGAACCGGGTTTACGTGTGTGTGTTTGTCATGTCCTGCTTGTTTCCTGTTTCTTACTTTTAAGAAGTTGGCCAAAGGCAAAATCCCTTTGAATGGCAGTATTAAAGCCTCAGCTGAAAACGTTGTTGGATTGTCTTGGCTGGGCTGTTAGGAAAATCCAGGGTTTTTAAAAAGCACTCTCAAAGCAGAAGATACGTTTCCTGACTGAGCCCGACCCAGCTGATGACATCAGGCCATGGGCCTGTACCCTAGCACCCCTAAAATGTCATGTTCGTCTGATTATCTACTCATTTTTACTGTGTGTGGTCATTTTTAACACATTAGTAATGTCTAAAAACCATACAATAGGTCAAAATATTATGTTAATAAATAAATAAATAAATAAATAAATAAAAGCTCTGGGCCTTCCCGAGTGGCTGATATGCTGCCGTTAGGATGACCAGGTTTGCTGCTTTCTGTGGGACAGTCCTGAATCTACATTATTTTCCACAGGTCCTGCTGTGAGACCGTCCGGTATTTTGACTGTCTCCTGTTTCATCTTTGAATCTTGCATAAACTGATTGTGAGGTGAAAAAAGTGGCTGTTAATCAAGCTAGGAGGCGGGACTTTGACGCACGTCCGGAGCGGGCGCCCCACACGAACCTCCAAACCAAAAGAAAACGACAGAGTGATGCTGGATTCATGGGAGATGAGCGCAGTGGAGAAACGCTGTTACAACAAAGACTGAAGGCTAAAGCTGTTCAGAGTTACTCTGTGATGGTTCAGTCATTTCTCTGTCACCACGCTGCTCAGGTTCCTCAGTGATCAGACAGGTTGGTGCTAAAGAAGCCCAATAATACGATTCTATCACAGACGAGGTGTTTGTGTTGTTTCATAGCCAAACCAGCTTGTTCTGACTAGCTTCACAAGAGTTTCAATGTGTGTCAATAATCTTTTTGCCATGCGCAATGGGAAATGGGGCGGTCCCATGAGAGGCGTGACGTAACGTTCAAAGGGTCAATAGGTGCAGCCCTTTAAGGCTGCCAATGGATGAGCCATACGCTGAAAAGCTTTCAACATATGCCCGCCTACCGCAGGCCCTGTTCTGGTATAAAGGGGTACTGGCCCCGCCCTCGTCTCCCAAGCCTCTTGACCTTACCGAAACCAGTGAGGCCTGCTGCTTAAAGGGCTGCATCTATACCTTTAGAATCTGGGTTTACAATACATAACTATGGTTCAATTTTATATAAGCTTCGTCCTTTAAGGCTGCCGTTGGATTAAAGGTGGAGCTGGATGAGTTTATGCCTCATTGGTTCAATCGAACCTTCAGGGCACGTCCAGTGCCAACAACCCCCAGGTAAAAATACACTCTCCTCCCAGATGGCTGCTGTGCGTGAGAGCAGCCAGGGCAAGGGAGTCATGAAGGATTCACAATGTGTATTCACCAGAGGTGTGGACTCGAGTCATTATTTTAATGACTTCTGACTTGACTTGATAAAATCTATAAAGACTTACGACTTGACTCGGACTTGCATCTGTTGACTTGATGATGACTTGAGCATATTTGATATTTTAGCTCAAAAGTGGCCCGACGTGGACAAAAATCATAAATCATTCTTGGTTCTGGGTTTGATTTACTGCTGAATGCAGCAGCACTTTGCTTACAATCAGCATTATTTCTGGAATGTATTTATTATCATTGTCATTAAACTGAAGTTGGACAGATGGCTTGATTATGACTTGAAAATTTAAAGTTAAGGACTTTGACTTGACTGGGACTTCCACATCATTAACTTGGACTCGACTCGAGACTTGACTGGAAAGACTTACTTGTGACTTGCAAAGCAGCGACTTGGTCACACCTCTGGTATTCACCCAGCCGAGAACCTTAGGAAGAGTTTGCATGAAAACAATCAGGTAAAAGTAAAGGTGGTTTTCCAGGAGCTCTACTCAGATTAACTCGGACCGATGCAGCTCGGCCTGACCACTGTTCCCAAGGGCACAATTCCATTATTTCCCTCTACCTTTTCTCCTTTTTTTAGTTCCTGCTCGGTACCTGGCAAGACTGAGTCAGGCTGGCATCGTGATTCTGGCCCCTGATTGGCTAGGGAGTGGAGTGACTGGTTGTTCCAAAGAGTTTTGCCTTCTGTTTCACCACCTGCAGTCATTTCCTGGTTCAGAGTCTGACAAAAGCCATAAAGCTTGTCCAGCTACAGCACCATTTTTTAGCTGAGTTGTGTTTCTGTGGAGCGTACAAGTTATCGCACACTGTTTGCTGATCACCTCATGCTATTTTTCACGAGTAAAAATCGTGCACTCCCCCTACCCCCCGTCTCTGGCATGGGAACAAAACTACATTCAGGGGGGTAGTGGGTAGACATATGGAAAGAAAGCAATATTTTATATAGCGCCTCTCAAGATAAAAATCATGAAAATTTTAAGTATAAATAGATTTAAAAAAACATTAATAATGGCAGGAAAGGGAGAGAGAAAATGAACAGGAAAGAGGGAAATCAGTTGATCCCAGGGAAAGAGCAGAGCAAGAACAGGGTGATAATGAAGGTCACACAACAGCCAGCTTGAACAGGTGAGTCTTCAGCTGCTTTTTAAAGGAGACCACTGAGTCCACTGATCTCAGGCTCAGGGGGAGAGAGCTCCAGAGTCTGGGGACCACAGCAGCAGATGATCTGTCACCTTTGGTCTTTAGCCTGGTGCTGCACAACCAGTAGGCTTTGATCACTGGATCTCAGGGACCTGCTGGGGGTGTAGGGACTAAAAAGATCACCAATGTAAGTTGGTGCTTGTCCATGTAAGGCCCTAAACACCAGGGGCCTTATTTATCAAGCTTGCTTACGCACTAAACAGGGTCAGAAAACTGCGTAAGCAACTTTCCATGCAAACTTCAGGATTTATGACAGAAAACTTAGCGGAAAAATGTGCGCAACTTTAAGTTGACTAAGGACCTGGCTTACGCACGTGTTGGACATGGAGAGCACCTGCAGTGCTGCTGCTGAGAAGATACAGTTATGAAATCCTGCAGTATTATCACTTGTACCGCTTCGTTTTCTCACAGAACAAGACCCCCCACATGCACACACATGCGCTCGTACACACACATGCGTGCGCGCGCGCACACACACACACATGTGCGCGCACACTCACACATGCACACAGACACAGTCTGAAGAGCAGAATACGCAATGCAGAACATCAGCAGGGGGACAGACTGAGACAGAATGTCATGCGTCGGTGGCAGTGTGTGTCCTGTCACTGTGACCCGATTGATCATGCACCCTGGCTACTTGGCCAAAGTGGATGTCCCTTTGGCTGACTGGTTAGCATGAGTGACTTTCACCCGGACGTCTGGGGGATCAAATCTGGATTGGACCATTTTTTATATCCGCCACAGATCTCTCTGAAGAACTCAGCATTGACGGCTTCATCAACGCTTATTCGTTTTGCAATTCCTTTCATTTCTCCACCTCACCCACAAGTACCTCAATTTCTGCTTCTGTGAAATAGCGCTTCCTTGATCTACGGTCGCCATCGTCAATGGCGGAGGGCTGCAGCAAGCCGGCTTATGTATATGCATGAGATCCACAATTCAATTCAATTCAATTCAAAAATAATTTATTAATCCCAGAGGGAAATTGATTGCTGTAGTAGCTCAGAATAATAATAATAATCAAGTCATCAAAGAGTTGTTGTATATTACAATGGCTGTTGGCAGGAAGGATCTCCAGTAGCGGTCAGTGTTGCAGCCAAAGTGAAGAAGCCTCTGACTGAAGACACTCTTCCGTTGTCGGACAGTCTTGTGAAGAGAATGCTCAGGGTTGTCCATCATTTTCTTGATTCTCTGGAGAATCCTTCTTTGCATGATCTCCTCCAGTCGTCCCCAGAACAGAACCAGCCTTTTTTATTAGGCTGTTGAGCCTTTTCAGGTCCCTGCTTCTGATGCTACTACCCCAACAGACGATGGATGAAGAGATTACACTCTCAACAACAGACTTGTAGAAGATCTGCAGCATCTTGCTACAGACATTGAAGGACCTAAGCATCCTCAAGAAGTGCAGTCTGCTGTGCCCCTTCTTGTAAACGGCTTCGCTGTTCTTTCTCCAGTCCAGTCTGTTGTCCAGGTGAACTCCAAGGTATTTGTATTCCTCAACCACCTCCACTTCTTCTCCCATGATGGAAACAGTGTTTGACTCCACCCTGTTTCTTCTGAAGTCTACAATCATCTCCTTTGTTTTGTTCACGTTCAAGGTCAGATGATTGTTTCCACACCATGCCACAAAGCGCTCCACCAGCTCTCTGTACTCAGCTTCCTGTCCATCTCTGATACACCCGACAACTGCAGAGTCATCTGAGTATTTCTGTAGATGACAGGTCTCTGATTTGTACTGGAAGTCTGAGGTGTACAGGGTGAAAAGGAATGGTGAGAGTACAGTCCCCTGTGGTGTTCCAATGTTACTGATCGCCTGGTTTGATGTGCAGTTCTTCAGCCTCACAAACTGTGGTCTGTTTGTCAGGTAGTCTGCCTGTGTCTTCTGGAGTTTCTCGCAAAGTACATCAGGCTGGATTGTGTCACACCCTGTCCTGTCTCCCCATTTGGTTCAGCCTACGTCTCTGTTGATTGCTAGCACCTGCCTCTCGTTTCCCAATCACCCAAGCTCCCGGCCCTCGTGTATTTAAACCCCTCCAGTTCTGTGTCTCTTGTTGCGCAGATGGACCGCTCCTGCTATGTGGGCACCAGACTGGCTGTGTGCTCCCCCGGAGTTGGTCCACGGCGTTTGGAAGGATGCCGGGCTCCACCTTCACCCCTTGTCCCCGGATGGAGCCGCGAGCTCGCAGCTGCCCCGGCTCGGCGTGCCGGCTTGGACCCGCCCCCAGTCAGATCAGCTGTCCCGTCTCCGGTCCCATCAGCACCTCCGTCATCTGCAGGCAGAGGAACCACACCTACAGCCCAGCTGACAGAGCTCGCCGGTCTCCAGGCGGAGCTTGGCCGGATCCATCAGCTTGTCAGCCTCCGGGAGTTCCAGCTGGACACCCTGTCCTCCCCGTATCTCCAGGGGAGGGTTTTTGTCCAGCCAGCAGCACTGCCTCCGGTCCAGTCAGCAGCTCTCTCGTCTCCAGGCCAAAGGACCAAGCTCGCAGCCCATCCAACAGAATTCGCTGGTCTCCGAGCTGAGCTGGTCCGACTCCGTCAGATCCCCAGTCTCCAGGAGTTCCAGCTGGACAATCTATCCTCCCTGCTTTTAAAGTTACCGGCTCCACCAGGTCCTGTGCCACCGGTCCGGTCAGCGCCAGTTCCAGCAATGGTCCCAGAGGTCGCGCCGCATCCTGTTCCAGCGGTGGTCCCGGAGGTCGCACCGCATCCAGTTCCAGCGGTGGTCCCGGAGGTCGCACCGCATCCAATCCAGCCTGTCCAAGCGGTCCCGTCTGCAGCAACTCCTCATCCACTCCAGAAGCTGGTGGTCCAGAAGCCGGCTGTCCAGAAGTCAACGGTCCGGAAGTCGACGGTCCAGAAGCCGACGATACAGAAGTTGACGCTCCAGGACCAGAAGTCGACGCCCCCGGTCCAGAAGTCGACGGCCCAGAAGTCGACACCTCCGGACCAGGAATCGACGCTCCTGGACCAGAAGTCGATGGAGGTCGACACCCCCAGTCTTGAAGTCGACACCTCGTCCAGTCCAAGGGTCGATGCCTCCAGTCAAAGGGTCGACACCTCCATTTCAAGGGTCGACGCCCCCAGTCCAAGGGTCGACGCCTCCAGTCCAAGGGTCGACGCCTCCAGGCCAAGGATCGACGCCTCCAGTCTCGAAGTCGACGCTTCCAGTCTCGAAGTCGACGCATCCAGTCTCCAAGTCGACGCCTCCAGTCCAGAAGCCGACGCCTCCAGGCCAGAAGTCGACGCCTCCAGGCCAGAAGTCGACGCCTCCGGGGCAGAAGTCGATGCCTCCAGGCCAGAAGTCGACGCCCCTGGGCCAGAAGTTGACGCCCCCAGGCCAGAAGTCGACGCCTCCAGTCTCTAGGTTGACGCCTCCAGGCCAGAAGTCGACACCTCCAGGCCAGAAGTCGACGCCCCAGGCCAGAAGTCGACGCCTCGGTTGACGCCTCCAGGCCAGAAGTCAACGCCTCCAGGCTCAAAGTCGACACCCCCAGTCTCGAGGGCAACGCCCCCAGGCCGGAAGTCAACGCCCCCAGGCCAGAAGTCGACGCCTCCTCGTGTTCTAAAGTCGACGCCTCCTTGTGTCCTGAAGTCGAAGCCTCCTCTTGTCCTGGAGGTCGACGCTCTTTCCAGTCCAGAGCTCGACGCTCTTTCCAGTCCAGAGGTCGACGCTCTTTCCAGTCCAGAGGTCGACGCTCTTTCCAGTCTAGAGGTCGACGCTCTCTCCAGTCCAGAGGTCGACGCTCTCTCCAGTCCAGAGGTCGACGCTCTTTCCAGTCCAGAGGTCGACGCTCTTTCCAGTCCAGAGGTCGACGCTCCCTCGTGTCTAGAGGTCGACGCTCCCTCGTGTCCAGAGGTCGACTCTCCCTCGTGTCCAGAGGTCGACGCTCCCTCGTGTCCAGAGGTCGACGTCCCCTCCAGTCCAACGTCTCCGCCATCTCCAATCCCGTGGCCGACGCCGCCGTCTCCAGCCCAGAGGCTGACGATGCCGCCTCCAGCCCAGAGGCCGACGCCGCCTCCTCCAGCCCAGAGGCCGCCGCCGCCGCCTCCAGTCCAGAGGCCGCCGCCGCCGCCGCCGCCTCCAATCCAGAAGTCAAGGACGTCTCCTCCGGCGTCTCTCCCTCCAGTCCTGTGTCCCTTTTTGCCTCATTGTTCCCATGTCCTGCGCGTGTTCATTATTAAAAGACTTTACCTGTCCCAGGTTGTCTGCCTGCCTGATTCCTCCCCAGCATTTGAATCCTCACCTCCGCTCCACTCACCAGTGTGTCGTGACAGATTGTGTTAAATGCACTGGAGAAATCAAAGAACATGACCCTGACAGTGCTGCCTGCTTTGTCCAGATGACAGTTGATTGGCTGAAGCAGCTGGATGATGGTATCTTCAACTCCAAATCCATGGCGATAAGCAAACTGCAGCGGGTCCTGATATGTTCTAGTTTGCTTATTCAGGTGGACCAACAGGAGTCTCTCCAGGACCTTCATGATGTGGGACGTGAGGGCAAGTGGTCTGTAGTCGTCATTGACTGATAGGCTAGTTTTCTTTGGAACTGGAACAAGGCAGAATGGCTTCCACAGGACTGGAACCTTCTCCTGGGCCAAGCTGAGGTTGAAGAGGTGCTGCAGAATCCCACAGAGCTGCTCTGCACAGGCCTTCAGTACTCTGGGGCTGACACCATCTGGACCTGCAGCCTTGTTCCTGTTCAGTCTCTCCAGCTGCCTCTTCACCTGACTTCTAGAGACAGATAGGTGGGAGGGGGAGGTAAATGGGGCAGCAGCATCTCCTGACTTGGTTGAAGACAGATTTATAGAAACACAAGAGTCCATGACTACATTAGAGGACAAAAGAGCTGGTGTGTGACAAGAAAATCTTGGATCAGAGGAGGATGGGAAGTCTGATTGGCTGGGGACAGGAGAGGTGTATGCCGGGTTTGTTCCTGAACTGAACCTATTGAAGAACTTTTTCAGTTCATTGGCTCTGTCCAGGCTGCCATCTATGCAATCCTTCCTCTGCTTGAAGCCTTTGATTTTCTTCATCCCTGACCAGACATCTCTAATATTGCTCCTCTGTAGTTTGTTCTCCAGCTTCTTCCTGTATCCCTCCTTGCTGTCTCTGATCTTGATCTTCAGTTGCTTCTGTATACTCCTCAATAATTCCCTGTCTCCCTCCTTGAAGGCTTTTTTTTCTCATTTAGTAGATTCTTCAGTTCACTGGTGATCCAGGGTTTGTTATTAGCAAAGCATCTCACTGTTCTGGTGGGTATGATATTGTCCACACAGAAGTTTATATAGTCAGTGACACATCCAGTCATGGCACTGATGTCCTCTTCATATCCTTGGCAGAGAGTCATCCAATCTGTGGTCTAAAAACAACTCTGCAGGGCTTCTTCAGCGTCCTGTGACCATTTTCTCACAGTTCTTCTTGTCACAGGTTTCCTATGAACAAGTGGTTTGTATTCTGAGCAGAGAAAAACAAGATTGTGATCTGATTGTCCCAGAGAAGGTCTTCTTTACATTTGCATAACACAAATCCAATGTCTTGTTTTCTCTGGTGGAAAAGCTGACAAACTGATGAAATGTTGGAAGTGTAGCAGAGAGCGAGGCATGATTAAAATCACCAGATATTGCCACAAATGCATTGGGGTGTTGGGTTTGTAGCGACAACGGAACTGATGGCATCACATGCATTTTCAGCAGTGGCTGAAGGTGGAATTTAAACTGTTGCCGAGACAATACTGGTGAACTCTCTTGGCAAATAATATGGGCGACAACTTACTGCCAAGAGTGCAACATCTGGGCTTCAGAGATGACATTTCACTGAAACATGACCTGGATGGCACCATCTGTTGTTGACAAGCACTGCCACTCCACCTCCTTTTCTTTTCCCGCTCTTCTTCAGATCTCTGTCTGAACGTACAGTCAGGAATCCTAGCAGAGAGACACTGGAATCAGGGATATGGTCCTGCAGCCACGTCTCACTGAAACACATAACACTACACTGCCGATACTCTGGCTGAGTCCTTGGAAGGGCTTGGAGTTCCTCCATCTTGTTTGCCAGTGATCTCACATTGCCCATTATGATTGATGGAAGAGATGGTTTGAATTTCCTCTTTCTCTTGCAGTAAAAATCCTCCAAGCTTCACAGCACTAGAAACAGAAAAGTAAAAGGTCCAAAAAAATACCGTTCCTCCCAAGAAACCAGAAGAAAATATGTCCAAGAAAAGGCAAAACTTACATATAGTCAACATAGCTACTCCAACATGCAGCCACCCAGATCAGCGCAGTTCCGGAACCTTTGCATTGACTATTTATGGCAGTAAGTGGGTGTGGTGAGGGCAGGATGTGACTAAAAGCAGCTAAGAAACATTCTCGGTAGTCTCTGATTTATGAAGCGGAGATTGCATGCAGCTGTGCGTACTCCATGTTAGATAGATCACAAACCAACATGGCGTAAGTACTTTTTTTGCTGAGCTTAAGTACGGTTTTAGTAAGGATTCTATGCAATGTTTGATAAATGAGACCCCAGAACCAGGATCTAGAAATGAACCCTGAAGTTGACTGGCAGCCAGTGAAGCTGGAGGAGAAGCGAGGTGATGTGGGTGTGTTTGGAGGATTTGGTCAGAAGCCGAGCACAGGCGTTCTGAACCACCTGCAGACGGTTCAGGGAGGTTCTGCTCAGACAAGTGTAGTCAACTTCAAAGCGTGACAGAATGGGAGTCGGCTTAGCAATGTTCCTGAGATGGAAAAAGGAAGTGACACATTTCAACCACACTTCCTGTTAGGAAAATGCTTCTGAAGGAGGCGTCGCCTGGTGGACAGAGAGAGCAGCACTGACACAATGATAGACCCTCCCCCCAACACCCCCCAACACCCACCCCCACTCACCCCGGCTCTGTCGGAGTTTCGTCTGAAAACGAGTTGTTAACGAACGCGTGCGCACTCACAGTCGAATTACCGCTCAGGAGAAGAGCAGACACAGATTCTGCAGCATTATGGAGGATTTCCTGTTAAGCACGATCATTAGATGAAATGGGGAGGAGAGCATTTTTTTCAAGGAGGTGAGCGGCTCAGAGCGCTAATGTGTCAAATCAGCAGATGAGTGGCTGAGCCAGGTGGAGGTGCGCCTGCTTCACCTGGAGACCAGTGCAGTGCAGCCATGTACTAATTTGCTGACAACGTCACGTTTTTCAGCCATCAGCCATCAGCTGGTTCTACATGAATGTGGAGCAGAGTTTTTAACCCGAAGATGGAGATATTATCGTGGTTTTGGGCTGAAATATTACATTTAGAGTAAGTTGCACTAAACTGCCACACTAATGATCACACATGTGTACAGCACCATTAGACACTCATCTATACAGGTTATCATTAAAAAAAAGTAAATTTAGGCATTACTGGCACTTTAATATCAGATAATTTCTCATTGAGACTGATTTCTGGTTGCATTTTCAGATGAGTATTTTCAAATATTTTCAAAAGAAAAGGAAGGAACTCAAGGAAGATGTTGAGGTTACGTTAGATGAAGATGCTCATTGTTCTTTATTGTGTCGCAGTTCCCCCAAGTTCTGAGTCACAGTGATCTGTACCGTGATGAGTGTTACACTCCTAACGTTCCTTTTGGTAATTGAAATGAATCTAATATGTCGCTAATATATTAGACAAGTACACAGGCTGAAGTGGAGGAGGTGAGTGAAGGACAGACAAGTGGAGAGGCAGAGCAAGGAGCAGCATGCATACGTGAGCATGATGAAGGAGAGAGCAGCCCTCAACAAGAAAAAAGTAAACACATAATGTGAATAAATGTTCACCAAAAAACATACAGTCTCATGCCTCAGAACGACTGTCTCCGCACTTCTAGGCACCCTGCTGCTTACACAAGCGCTAGTGTTGCGACCAATCACAAATCTCATGGTTCGGAGTATATCACGGTTTTCAGTCACAGATTGGATCGTGAAAGAAAAAGCGAGTACCTTTGGTCTCTCCCTTTATTTTGTAGAACTTTGGACTGAACAGGTAGAGCCTCCGTCCTCCACGTGGCCGATCCACAAACCGCGTGCGTGCCGAACTGTAGAGAGAGATCTGTATGGATCACGGATCAATGATGATCCGTTGCACCCCTATCTGGTGCTGAAAAGAAGCCCACTTAGCAGTGCAAGAGACGATAGTGGAGGAGGCAAACCTAAAGCGCTGGCCCATTTCTGGGCTGGTCTGTGCACAACGCCTGCCAAGGGAAGAGAACTGTCTCTTCTTGGAAGCAGCCACGGTGGGGTTCTTCACAAAGCTGGGTGCACCTGGTGCTATAAAAATCACTGAGATCTGTTCCAGCTGACAACTGATCCAGGATCTGCGGGAAACAACGAGATTTGGAGAAAAATATGTAAGGAGCATCATGGCCCAAGTCCGGTGTTAAGACACGTGCGTCTACTCCAGTGGTGGCTGGTGAATTTGTTTTTTGGTGGCACGCAGTTTAACAGGTGTTGTGCCGAAAAGAGCATGCCAGCCCAGATTGACGTGATCTGTCATGGGAAGGTGCATATGAGTAATGAGGTTTCTTAATAGATTGGTACAATTAACATGTTTCTTATCCATTTGCTTCCGTACAAAATGATACTGTATGGGCAGAAAAAAAACATGGTTTATTTGAAAAAATAATAATAAATCTTTAAAAAATTGTAATTTCGAGTCCCATTCCTAAACCAACATCAAAATTCAAGCAGGCAGTAAAAATACTCACTAAACTTTAGTCTCTAACGTGTTTAAATAAAACGTGTCAAAAAACACAAATATTTAGTCATAATTTCATCATATTTCTAGTCAAAAACAAAAGTTTTTCAGGAGAAACATGGATTAGAAAAGTGTTCACAATATGAATGCATAAAAAATTATCCTCATCACGCATAATTCTAATGGGCCATTCCCATCTGTACCGGGTCGGTCCGAGCCGGGTAGCCCCAGTCGGCCCCAGCCTGGCCCGGTTGATTCCACACATCCTTGCCTTAAGCCCATGTGGGCTGATTCTACCCACCAATCAGAGGCTTGCTCTAATGGAAGGTGTGAGTTTGCTGTCAGCAGTGGGTGTGTTGGCCCTGGTCGGCCTGAAGCAGACCCCCTCGAGAAGAGGGCTGAGAATGAGCCTTGGTTGGCCCGGAAAAATACCAGGCCACCCAGATATGTAAACAACCTACGCTACCCGGCCCGGGCCGACCCGGTACAGATGGGAATGGCCCATAATAAATAACTCTGAAACTTGCAGCCGGGACGACTGGGCTGATTTTAGATGTGCTATCCACATATCACCACCAGGAAATGCCAAAGCACCATTCGTATGTCACACTGACAGACCGGTAACAGCAAAATATTTCCAAAAATGTGCTTAATATTCACCTATATATGCAAATTCTGCAAAAAACAAACAAAGCTAATTTCATGAAGTTAAAAGCATTAACTCAGTCTTACCTTTGCTGGTTTAAGGTTGTAATAATTAATGTTATCGTAAAAAAAATCCACTTTTTTACATGCAAGAGTGTTTCTGAGTCTTTGATGCCACATTCCATCATTTTCCGGTTCTTCATAATAACAAAAATCCATGAGGTGTACTCAGCTGCTCTAAACAGCACAGGACGGTGAACTGTGGAGAATTTCCAGTTCTGTCCTGACCTGAGCTGAGACTCTGCCCTGCCGGTGTTCTGCACGTGTCTCGTAGGTGCAGCGCCACATTCAATTCAATTCAATTCAATTCAATTCAAAAATGCTTTATTGATCCCAGAGGGAAATTGATTGCTGTAGTAGCTCAGAATAATAATAATAATAATCAAGTCATCAGAGAGTTGTTGTATATTACAATGGCTGTCTTACAGCTGTAGGGTAGATACTGGATATGGTTATTTATTTATGTACTTTTTGGTAAGTGCATAACTCCACATGTGTTCATTTATAGTTTTGATGCCTTCAGGGAGAAACTCCCAATATGGTCATGAAAATAAAGAAAACACATTGAATGAGAAGGTGTGTCCAAACCTTTGGCCTGTACTGTGTGTATGTTTAAACTGCATTTTGGACTTGGACACATGACGCAGACCCTTTTGCCACAGCTGTAAACAAAATCTTCTGTAATCATAGAGGAGGGAATTTAGATTTTCTAAAATGATTAGTGACAACATTTCTGAACAAAATTAATAACTGAACCTAGCTTATCTTTATGTAGATGGTAAAGTATCGTTCAACTGAATTTCTACAATTTTCTGCAGAGTCTGGCCGTTACTGTTAAGTTTTCTTGTTTGTGGTCATTGTCCTGTTGGAACGCTCAGCTGGGTCCGAGTTTCTACCATCTAGATCAGTGGTTCCCAAACATTGTCAGGACACGTGGACCCGGAAATCTCTGATTTATACTTAAAAACCCTAAATATTCAACTTGTGTTCATTTATTGTAACAATTACACAAAAATATAGTTTCAGCTGTTTTTCACATTTATTTTGAGTTTTGCAAACAATTTCCTGACACCTGTGTAGTTCTTGATGACCCACAGTGGGGTCCCGACCCCAACATTGGGAACCACTGATCTAGATGATGATTTCAGGTGAAGTTGAAAAACCTGGAGGTAGTTCTCCTCCTTTCTTATTCCGTCCACTTGATGCATCAGAACCACACCATGATGCTGTAGCGTCACACTTTATAGCGCGACGACTGCATATTTAATTATGACCAATAAGATGTGATGATTCCAGATAAATATGAAATATCAACCTGACTGATCTTTGAATGTTTCACCAGACGTTTAGGATTCTTTGCTTGTTCAGGGATCATAAACACACTTCGTATTAATTCAGGCAGAGTCAGTATATAGTTAAAATGAATTTTATTCTTTTCTAAACTAATGATACATGACAAGATATGAACAATGAGATGTGATGGAGTGCATGTGTGGTGATGGAATGTGATGTGTAGGTGGTGTGGTGTAAAGTAGATGTGTATCAGAACCTATGTATCTGAAAGAGATTGGGATTTCTGGGTGTAAAAAATTGTGGTCTGCTATAAACTAGAGAGTTGATTATTTACAAAACAACATCAGACACAATCTGTTGCGTCTACAAACCCTGATCGGAGACCGCCGGTCAGATCCGGAATGTCAGGAAGTCGTGTGGACCTCAAGGCACCGAAGTTCATAGAATAACCGCAGTACGACAGTCCGGTCTAGAGATGTCTCCAGGTCACAACAGCGGGAAGGTTCGTTGCGTCTAAGATGGATGTGCTCTTAAAGCTTGGGTTATGTTTGACGCATTCACTTTCTGCTTGGTGATGCGGCTCGCGGATGGAACGCGCTTCACAACTCGCAGCGTTTATGGTTCATGTGGCTCATCTCTGCGGTGAACCAATATTCTCCCAAACTGTAGGGGGCAGCATGGAGCTCTACGGCATGCATCCAACACTACACCATAGTAGAAGTAGAAATTACTGTTTACAACATGGCATTCCAGCATTATTAACAGCGTCCTCGTCTTTTCCGACAGTGCGAGCTATTTCTCTCCAAGAATGATCAACAACATGTTGATCACGGTGATCTTTGAGAGCTGAATCGTACAAATGTCTGTATTTACGAACCTCTGCCATACTAGTTCTTGCCGGTCCGCCATGTTTTTACGCATCCGTCCGTCTGCGTGGTTAGAAATTTTCCGAGGTGTGCGTTGCGGAAATTCTGGGCCGTGCAGAGGCGCGGTGGAGGGGCGTGGTTGTTAAAATGACGCAAAATGACGCCACTTTTCCGCGCGGAGCCGTGCGGACCTCGCGGACGTCAAGCATAAACCAACCTTAAGAAGTCGTATGGATGTCAGTTGGCAGTGTGACAACAGGTTTGACTGTGTCTCAAAGAGAGAGGTGTCTCAAGGAGGCTGGTTCCGAATTGCCCACTTCGGAGTTCCGCTCGAAACTGAGTAACTCAGGAAGTCACTCTAGTTTTAATACTCTAGAGTTTATGATTTCTGCGAATCAGAATTTGACATGTAGGCATTACCAAACATCCCTCAGAAAAGCACACCTTCCAGATACAAGATGTTCTAATTCTGTGGATAAAGAATCTTTAAACAGTGTGTGAGATGACCTTAACCTTAACTTGCATCTAATGAACATCGTGTATGAGTGCAGATAATGATTAACTTGTCAAATCAAACGGTACTGTTCATAAGACATAAATGGATCGTTGTAAGACAACATTCACTTCAACTTCACTGAATTAGGCACAGATTATTCACACATTCATATAACATCTGGTTCATTCAATCATAAGATTATTTATGATTATTTAACTTGTGAGTTGTACAAGTTCACTTTTCATTCAGAGTGTGGAGTCCAGCAGTCTGACATAAGTTTGACAGCCTTGTCTTCATGGACTGTCGACAAGCGCTGCAGAATCTTCTGGGTGTTGGAAGATAGAATAGAAAATCCACCTAGATAGTAGAATTATGTCTGCAGGTGACCGCTCACCGTCGGTCAATATACAGGTCAAAACTGACCCTTACTGGACTTTACAATGCTGACGCCTCCATGCTTGATAGCTGGTTATGTGTTCTTCAGTCTGAAAGCCTCACTTCCTCTCCTCCAGACGGACCTCTTGTCATTGTGGACAAACAGCTGTATGACATTTGCCATGTGGACAACTGCACGTTTCAGTCCAGCTTGAATGTGTCTCATTAGGTGCAGGACCTT